>NC_048897.1:49907904-50032369 GCF_011077185.1 Oxyura jamaicensis | reverse complement strand
TTTTTTTCCAAAAGTTGAACTCATTTACAGCTTGCAACATGCAGGCTGAATTTTAATTCATTTTACTCTGTTATTGTTTCATCTAATAAAAATGTCCTTAGCTCCTGACAAACACAATGACGAAAACTGATGGCTTGATATGCAAACTTTGACCCACAGCAATAGCCCACTATGTCACCAGCCGGGAAAATTCCAAGTGTAAACATTTTTGACAATAAGCAATAAAGGAACAACATTCCAGGGAGGAACTCACACTTGAGGCTGACAACTAGGAAAGAGATTAAAAAGGAGGGAGAGAGAGGATGTTAGTGACCTGGAATGTTCTGGATGATATGTCTGGTGTAAATATCAAAAAATTACAACAAAGAATGCAAACGAGATACAGCCCAAATACTCAGGAATCTTCTAAAGGTCTAAGTAAATTGAAAAACTATTTTATGTTGCTTTGTTCCTTCTTTGCATCCAGTTATTTTAAATAAGCCTTTGTCAAATTTAAGAAGGAAAACTTTGGTTGATCTTCTACTTCTGTCGCTTATGAATTTCCAGGAAGGATGGCTTCTGTCTAGTTAACCTCTCAAACTAACACCTCTCTCCTTGACACCATTCAAGTTTTATCAAATTCCCTTGTGTATTTAGACAATATGTACCTGCTTCCAAAAATGCCAGTGAGGTGGCTGGCCTCAGATCCTGCCCCTTTAGTGGCACAAAGTGTGACCTGTACCTGAGAGCTGTTTGGAATTGGGTGGCAAGGCAGGAGCTGTGGTGAGGGGACTTGAACAAGACCAGCTGAAAAACCACCTTTATCTGGCAGAGCATGGAGGTCTCTTTCAAATCAAGGACAAATGAATGACCAAGTGTGTCTGGTCAAAGGTCCATCAAGCTCAGCATCCCCTTGCTCATGGGGGCACTAGCAGATACCTGATCAAAAACAGAGAAGAGGACAAGTACACCCATGTTTCCCTTGGCATGTCCAGAAGCTGGACAGTGGGTTATAGCCCTGCTTTAGTTTTGTCCCATGCATTTGCCTCAACCATTACCAGAATGCACCTAGTGAGCCACACTGCCTACGGAAAGCTAATGTTTTTCATGCAAAGACAAAAATATGACAATATTTTGAACTTAGGAATCAGAAGCAAACCACTTGATCTCCAGCAAAAAGAGGGATAGGATCCCTGGGTTGGTACCTAGGGCCCCCATCCAGCAAAACACCAAAGCTCATGCTGTGGTGTGAGAGCAATGTAGGAGACATAACACGTATGTAGAGATAAACATGCTCTGGACTTGTCAAACCAGGGCCTACAACTCCACCTCAGTTCAAGGGTATGCCCTTATTAATATTCTCCTAACCTTCCTTTTCTGAAAACCTAGGCCTGTCTGTAATTTACAGCAGAAGCTCTAAAGAAGCAGTGTTCTGTAGGGCTGAAGACTGAAGGGGTTGTTAAAACAATTAAAACTACTGGGACTTGACACTTCAGAGAGGGTTTCACTGGCTTGCCCAAAAGCTGCAGAAAAATTATTAAGGTTTTCTTTGGACTTTTGACCACAAAGGTGCTTCTCTTTCCTTCCCTCCACCAGCATCTGCAGTCCCTAGGCACTAGCATTTACTGAACTCTCTTTTCTTCCAAGGAAAAAAAAAAAAAAAAGAAAAAAAAAAGAGAAAGAGGAAAAATTGTACAAAAAAAATAAATCCTGCTTTTGTTCTGGATAAAACTAGGTCAGCGTTTCCCATCCTCGCTGTCAGTTTTCTGCAGTGTGTTTCGTACAAAGCATCATCATTCCAGTGAAAGGTATTTATAAAGTGAGCTTTGACAAAACAATTGTATATTTTTTGCCAGAAAGGCTTTGGCATCTGTCACTGCCAGGAAAGATTTAAGATCTAGGTAGAATTTTCATCTCTCACAATGACTTGGCCTATATTGACTAGATCTAATACATCAGATGTTTTAAAAGCCCTACTGCAGCAATGTACTATAAATTGTGGCTGATTAGAATTTCCCTTCCTCCATGGACAATTTCCAGTAAATATATATATATATGTGTATGTATAAATATTTTCAGGATTTATTTTCACCTGTCACCCCCATGAATGCCCAATTCTCTTTATTCAGAGGCAAGAAAATAGTACTGCATGGGAGTGGGAGCATGCCAAAACTAGAACCCCATGAGACAAGGAGGATGCCAAGAACACAGACTACTGTGGGCAGGGGGCATGACAGCGGTTTTGCTGAAAGAAATGAGAGAGCATTTTAACCAAGACTGAGGGATAAAGATGACTTTTTTCTTTCTTCATAATTTGCAACTGACTGCTAAACCACGACCTCTTTCCCCACACATTTCAGCGTAATTACGCATGGAAAATTGAAACTTGAAATTTAAAAATAAAAATATCTGTAATTTTCTTGCCACCTATTTCAGCCTGCACCTATTCAGGACTAGCTAAGGCTGATCCTGCACACACACACCATTCATTGTGGGGCATTTACTCCATTGTGGTGACAAATAACCCACCAGAAAGGCAATGGCTCCACTTACGCTGCTCTTTCCTCTTTGCTAGGAATATTGTGTCTGTAGCAGGCTTGGAGCCCCCTTACCTATTAGATGAAAGAGGATTTGCAGGTATAAAATGCAGCTGGGGTAGAGGCTTACCACCAGTTCTCCAGCTGGATCACCCCTTAAAAAAAAAAGCCATCCGCTGTAGATACATACAACAAGAACAAAAGATCGACATCAGTCTCTGAGACAAAAGAAATGTGGTCTGAGGGGCCTGGAGCTCACTAACATGCCTGCATCTCATTAATAAAAGCAGGGTGCAGGGCTGCTCAGCAAGATGGGAAGAGCTGGAAAGCAGGGACACTTATAAGAGAGATAAGCTCAAAAGAAAGACCAGCGATAGCAAAAATAAGAGGTGGATGAAGGACCACAGGGCTGAAGTCTGCAGAAACATAAGTAAAGGCATCACAACCTGGCCTGCGTTTACACTGATGTTTTTACTCTTGGTAAAAGTCAGAGGAGGAGACAGGATAAAACCTTAGATGGAGAGAGGGAGGAAAAGCAGGGAGAGGTTCAGCACATCCCACAGATCTGAAGACAAGGCAGGAGCCGGGGCATAGATATAAACTAGTTAATCATAAAAGTCTCAGCTGAACTGTCCTAAACCAAACACACCACCAGAAAGCATTCCTGCAGCCCTGTAATAGCTCAGCATCGCTCACAAAAGCCACAGCATGTCCAGCAGAACAGCGAGGTTAGTCAGTAAATCAATATTATGTCAAATCCCAAAGTCAATCTGAGTCTGATTCATCTCGAAAACACAGCTCCCATGTCTTCAAACACAGCCAAATTCTTTACAGGAAAAAAGTCTCTGCTTCCCTGGGTGTTGTGAACAAGTAAATAAGTCTAGCAAAATCCAAACACAATTTGGCAGGATATAATACTTGTTGGAGATAATCCTACCTGCTGAAATTTCCTTTTAACCTCAGTGAAGACTCCAGTAGATGCTAAGTATAATCAGGACAGATACCAATTCTGTCCCCCTGGAAAGAAGAGTGAACAGTCTTCAAAATATTAAACTTTCATCTCAGAGCATGGCAGCAATGGAAAAGTTCTAGAAATAGTTACTTTGTGCAATTTCCTTCTGAAAAGTAGGCTGGCTGATCTGGGCCTGTGATAGGTCCCCCCAGTCTATGAACAGCATTCAGCCCAGACTTTTTGGGCAATGGAAAGCAAGGTGTTCCCTGTTTTTCCCCATGAGTTCTCACATTGCAGGAATTTGTCTCATTTCTATTGAACGCACTGTGGTTGTGGAAGGGCCACCATGAAGTTGTTGTCAACATCTCTTGCTGATAGATATCCCCTCACTACTACTTCTGCCCTGCTGCCCAACTTGAAAATGACTCTCAGATATTACAGGACAAGAATTACCGTTGTTGTCTAAAGACACTGTTAGAATGCCCTCAGACCCCGTGGAGAAGTTTTCTAGAAATGCCCATGACACTACACAAAGTATTTATTCAACTTCAATTAAAGCTCTGATCAGGTACTAATTGTTAATTTTGCTGCAAGAGAGCATGAGTTCCCTGATGATTAAAGGACTGATATTGCTATTATTGATCATCATTCGTAGCATGGAAGGCTCCAGTACAATTTCCCCTACAAAGGTACGTGCTGTATACACCCTTCTGAAGAAACATCCTTGGCCTTCAAAAACTTAGAAATCTAAACAGACAGTGCAGACAATAGAACCACCATTATCTGCTTTTTACAGATGGGGAACTGAGGCACAGAGAGATTAGGTGACTTGCCAACATCTGTGGAAGAATGGAGGATTAAACCTTGATCTCCTGAGTCCAAGTCTGGTGTTCAGTCACCGGACCAGCATCTCCGCTCCTGCAAATGTGTTATTGCTATCAGCTGCTCAGTGGTTTTTCCTACCTATTTCTACCTAATCCCTTTTCAAGGTAGCCCTTCAGGGACTGTTACTTATGTGGGTCAGGACTTGATGCAGCCATGCCAAAGAGGGACATGCTGTGTCTTCCTGCGGGCACCGGTGGCTTGGCTGGCAGGTGCCACTGCAGGGTGGCATCACAGGAGCAAGGACTTACAAAGTCATTTCCAGCTTTGAGGCAGAAAATCCGTCACAAAACAGCCGGGCAGTAGGCAAAGAGGAGGGCGCTCACTGTGGCTTGGGCTGCATCTGTTGTTCCCACCTCCAAAAGAGCATGCTCGTGTGGGAAGAAGGCTTGCAAGATGGGGCTGCAAAACAAGAAGAAAAACACTGGAAGTGGTATTTTGGATGGATCCCTTGGCCTCTATCGGTACTTATTTCTTGTGCTGCAATACCCCCTGCAGGCCCAGTCCAGGGCCGGGTGCTGCAGAGGCCAGGCAGCCCTACAGCCTGAGGGGGTAGGTCCCGGCCCTCAGACTCCAAGGGTGCCTTTCTGATTGCTGTGGAGGGTTTGGATGATGCCCTGCACACACCATGCAATGGATGCACCCCAAGCCACCACCTCCACATATTGCCCAAACCAGGCCCCTCTACCCAGCCAAACCCTTTGCAAGAAACCTCTGTGGAGAAGGACGGTGAAGAAAACACACCTCAAAATGCTCTTTAGGGTGGAAAGCCATTGGTTTTCCCCATGAACCAAGCGACGAGGCTCCTTCCCTTGCTGTGTACGGAAGGTCAACCCTTTGTCCTCCACCAGCAAGCTGCTGCAGCCCCCGGCGGGGCTGCCCCGCTCCCCCAGCCCACGCCGCCGCCCGTCCCTCGCCTCAACGCCTGTCACCCCGATTGCGGTGGGCGGGAGATCACAGGCGAGCGGCGGTATCTGCTCCGGAGACATCAGACAGCGTCGGAGCAAGGGTAATCCATTTATTTTTAGAGAAGTTTTCCACTCGGAGATCATACACACTGCAGATCACAGAAACACATGCAAGCATGAAATTTAATTTTTAAGAATTCTTTTCCTGGGGCTTCCATGTAAAGCGGCAGTGAATGGGAAAAACTATAATCATGACAAGACAATTACAGAGGGTTTTTTTGCTAAGCATGAAAGTTTGAAAAAATGTTTGGGGAAAGGGGGAGAAAAAAAAAAATCCAGGAAAAGTAATTTTTGTCCAGTTGTCTTGTTCCACTGAAGCAGAATTAGACATCACGTCACGTAAGTGACTTTTAAAATAATAATCGGCTTTAAAGTACCCGAGAAAAAATCACACATATGTTTGAGTTTGAACTACTTTTCCTGGTTTGGCTCTTTTAGTGCCACAGTGTGTATGCAAATGCGGAAACTGTCTGCAACCTCCTAAATGCTGCAAAACACACGCACTTGTGCTTTTAGCATGAAAGGACTGGGAGACGTACATTAGGATTTGCGGGATTATGGTGAGAAAGCAGGAGTGATAACTTTGATGTTCTTTAAAAAAAAAAATGGTGAAAAGACAGAAAACCGCAAGTGGTTTTTCTCTTCTTGGCAAAGCCCCCCAGGAAAGAGCTAGCATGGAAAATGAATCCCCTCTCATCTTGCAGAGAGGCAATTCCTCCCGTTGAAGCCTAAGTTCACCGCCGTGACTGTGCGGGGAGCTCAGACGCCGCGTGTCTGAGCCGTGCTTAGCCTGTGGATAAGCAGAGGGGTTGGTTTCTACAACAGGCAGCAACAAAAACTTCTTAGGTAGCAAGTATTCCCTGCAAAATAAATACCTATTGTACATCCCAAAACGTAGAGGAGAGCTAATTGGAAATCGGTGCAGTAGCAGCGAGAAATGCACAATCACTGCTTCAATAGTCACGTACACAGGAATTGTAGCTGTGGGGATGGATTCTAACTTATTTCTCATTAAAACCTGTTTTTCATAGCATAGGTCTTTTCTGATATAGCAGCAACTTCTTGGATGCTTTCGCAGCTGCCTGATTCATAACTGCATCATCCCAGTGGCTTTAAATAAGAAATAGAGATCCTGATGAAAAGTAGCCCACCGATTCACAGCAGAGGAAATCCAGATGGAAAAAATTGCTCCGAAACTATTTCTCTCTCCTTTCTGTCCTTATACAAGAGGCAGTGCCTGCAGCACAGATCCCTTGGGAGGAAAATGGCATAAAGCAGAAAGTCTAAAAGGGTTTTTACCTCAATTCTGCAGCACTGCAGCGTCTCTTTGGGTCTTCCATCCCTGTGTCAGGCAGCGCTCAGCCGTGGTCATGGGTGGGAACGCCACGCTCAGCTCTCCTGGGTCTAGAGACAACGCAGCAAAATGATTTGTCAAATTGTCAAAACTTACAGACATGGTAGAGGAGCAGGCTGAGGAAATTTGGATAGACTGTGCCTTCACCCTGTCCTAATCTCACCACTGGAGGCTGTAAACATGATGGGTAAAGTGACAGTCTGGCTACAAATCTGTCTGGCAGCTTCATTAGACATCTTTCGCCTGACTGATTAAACTGCATTTAAGACCCACTTTCATTTTTCAAGTCTTTTGTTTAAATTAAAAGGTCATGTTTTCAAGCGAGTGATCCGCTGCCCTCTCCAGTCTCCTGCCACAATACAGTTACATTAGTACCAGTGTTGCACAAAGCAGGGTGAATCAGAGCCACAGATACCAACAAATGTCGCAGCCAGCGGAGGTTGCAGAAAGGGGTTTTTGTCTGTTCGTTATATGCCACAGCAGGGATACAGGCTTGAAAAGTCCCCAAGCCTCAGACTTGGACTGTTTGTGCTGTGCACCGGGGGACTTTGCAAAGAGGACTTGGTACTTTTGCAAATGTATAAAGACAGCTGGGCGAGCCCGGTGCGTCTCGCTCCACCTTGTTTTTGCTGCTGCTTTGCCACTCAGGAACCAAAAGCAATTTTTGGTGGTTAGACAAAACAACAACAATAACAAAAGACCGGGGGCTTGGGGCCTAATGCTGCCAAGCACTGAGGGCCATCTGTTCCCACTGGCTCCCAGCGGCTGTGGGGCTGCTCTGGAGCTGGCAGGATGGGGCCCTGGCACGGCAGAGCTTGGTGGAGCAGGGCAGTGCTCCAGAGGATGTAATGCTGTGGCTTGGGAGTGCTCCTGTTCACACCTCTGTGTCTCCAGCCCACTGCACTTCACCTGCTACCCCATAGCTGAGCACGCTTCTGTGCTCTCAGAAAACAGCAAGTGTGCTCATAGCAGGGAGAGATGTCCTGGCTGCACTTCTAGCTTGTGCACACTCTGTTTCTAACTAAACTGAGCATCAGCACTCAGGTGAGATGCAAAAATCAAAGGATTTGGGTGAAAGGATGGGGTCGCTGCCTTGGAGAAGCCCCTGCTTCCTGACGGGGAGTTAACTACAGCACGAAGGAGGCAGCTATGTGCCTTGCACTCCTGTGCACTCTACACCAAAGGGAAATAAAGACTGACAAAATTTTTACTAAAAATGTATTTTATGGGCACAACTTATAGATGCTCATAGCTATAGATGACCATACTTGACCCACTGGCCTGGTGTGCAGTATTATATACCTAGAAGTCAATTCTGCTAACCAAAAGCATTATAAACATGACTTAGTAAACTGATTGCAATATTCATTGTGTCCTGCAATGGACATGCTTCCCTCTAAATTATTTTTTATAAAACTCACTGAATCTTTTCAGTTCATATATGTGTGAAATGTGAAAAAAAAAAAAAAAAAAAACAAAAAAAAAAACATTTTTTTTTAAAAAAGTTTGGTTATGAAATTGTGCACAAAAATCTATTCTTGCACTAGATTTCATGGAGGGTTACTTCCCTTCATTTTCAGGTACAATTAAATAGGTCATTGAGGTTTACATAACTTCATCAGAACCTCCCAGAAATAACCGTTTCTTTTTTACTGCGATGGCATTCAATCTCTAACAGCCACAGGTACAAACACTGCAAATGCAACCCTGGACGCCTGCTGCAATTTTCACTTATTACAAGAGTCAAACACAGGTTACACGTAAGATATCCATTATTACTCTGAATTGAAGCTGGCTTTTCTGACCCACCGGCAAGGAAGCAGCTGAAATCCTACAGCATAACCTTTGCTTTAGGACAATTTTTCTCTAATTGATGTGCCTAAGTTTCACATGCAGGTATTGACAGCAGAAAAGACCCTTTAGCATTTAAAAGTAAATCCTTGACATTTCTATCCCTTACAGTAAGCCCAATTATCCTCCCTATGCTCTGTTCCCCAGACAGAAATCTTAATGCAGAAGAAAATCCAGAACACACAGTAATATTTTCCCAGCTATGCAGAATGCTATAAATCAGAGCAATGAGTATGATCCAGCAACAAGTACGAGTATTTTGGAAATCAGCTGAGGGCTAAAGCAGTGTTTAAGGCTTTTCTGGATGGGCCTACTTCTGTAAAGCCAGAAGATTTTTTTCTGTTGAGTGTTCATTTATAAAAATGAAATAAAATAATATTTCTTTCCCAATACCTAAGAGAAACAATTCTGAGTGACCCTGTCCTTTTCTTCACACAGGCTCTGCTTCTTTCCACAAGTATCGGACTATGAATAGGCACAACCATTCCAGTAATCCGTCAGTTTGCACTGCCAGCAATTATATCAGCAACCCAGGACCTTACGTGTCATTTAATACCTACTTTCATAGAAGCAGAGATGAAAAGAACAACTACAATAAGATGCAGTTAATTATGGATATGTTTAGAAACAGTCTAATGAATAATAAACAACGTTTTATTTCCTGTGCCTATGACACAGTGGCAAATAATTAAGAATCAAAAGAATTCAAAGTATTAGGTAACAATTAGAAAACTTGTGCAAGATTTTCTTCTGCTCTAGTTTAATTGGTTCATTGTTCCCATGAACTATAAACCATGGGGTTGATAGCAGTGCTAAAGTTTGCTTCTATAAAGGAAGATTAACATATTCGGGAACTTTACCCTAATCCTTGTTTTGCGTTAACTCAAGCAGATTGGATTAGTAATTCTTACCTACCACCCACTAGAAGAAAACGGGCTTCTTTTCTCAGACAACTGGCTGTATTGTACCTTCGTGTGCATTATCTGCACTGAAAGCATTCTGCAGAAAGAAATAATGTGAAGTGAAAGGGAAAAGGGTTTTACACTGCAATGGCAAGAAACAACCGCTGACGTTGCAGAGTCTGAACTCTAATGAAAGACTAGATCTGTTCCTCCCCAATTCATGTGCTGTTATTTCAGGCAAAATGAGAATAAACCTTCCTCAAACTTCTCATTCAGGAATATCACTAAAAAAAAGGAAAGTTGATTTACCGATTTTGATGCAGGGACCTGTGGGGAGCAGCAGCCCAGACAAGGAGCAGAGCTTTCCCCTTCAGTCTATAGTCCAGGCCCTCCTGCTCCCTCTCCCTGCTCAGAAGCTATCTATCCCTTTACTCCAAGAGGAGCAGAGCAAGATCCCCGTGAGAGATAAATGCCAGCATTGGCATGAGGGTCAGCAGAAGGACTTGACACCATGCAGGTTTCTGTGAAGACTGGTAAGTCCCAAGCATTTTCCAGATGCTTCAGTGAGGAAAATTCCCTTCACACATATATGGACACACTTGGCAAGACCCAATATATTGTACATAAATAAATAAATATCAAGAAACTTTATATATATATATATATATTTCTGAATAAGCAGAATCATACTTTTTTGTCTTCATGGTGTTGATGAGCAGTGCCCCAAAAGAACCCAACAGCTCCATGGATCACATGTAGAAGACCAAACTATGCAGGGCCATGGAATAACACAGAATAAAATGATGTTTTCTGTCCAACCTCCACCCAACCAGAAAATTATGAAACTTCCTCCAAGTGTGGCAGCAGCATGTAGAAACAAATGCCAAGGTACAGAAAGGCAGCTTTGGCTTTCTTGTGCTGGTTGCCTCTACACCTCAACAGTCTTCTCACAATGATGAAAGAAAATTAATTGCTGTTTGGTTGGTTTCCCTCTACTTTATAATATTAAGTGATGATCAAAAATCAGGAAAGCTTTAAAAATATTCAGTTGCCAGGACTACAGGAGCTAAACAGCTAGCAAACATATGTGCCCTAACTGTTGTAACATAGTTGGTACAAGCAGTGTTGAGCTTCTTAGTAAAGTACGGCAGGCAACACCAGGGATTTAATGAGCAAAGAGCAATGTCAACTAGTACCAGGAAATGAAGGAGTCAGCTGGCTAAATGGTGGCCTATTTTAACCTGGATTTCTAATTGGAACACATTACTTATCAATAAATCCCACTTAGTCCTGATAGTTAGCAGAGAGGGCTGTTAATCAGCTCTGTACCTGGGAATGAACACAAGCACTTTGAAAAAGCTCCATCTAGTTCCTCCTCTCTCCAGCCCAATGCTGTACTAATAACAACAGCAATGGACACGTGTTTGAGACCAAACACCTCATGAACCCATAGGGAAGTCAAGAAATTTCTTAAAAGTGAATTTATTTTCCTGAGGGAGGTGGGAGCTGTGTGCCTGTCCCTGCCACATCTCCTGTGAGCCCCATGCCCTGGTGCACTTCCATTCACCAGCCCAGCTGCCTGCCACACATTTCTCCCTCCATCACACTTCAGTTGAGTATGGAAAATTTTGGGGTGCAGTGGACATGGACTGCATCCCACAGCAGAATCCTGACCTTGTATAGACCCCCTCAGTACACATTTAAAGCTTGTTAGCTTATTGTTGAAGCTGTAGGGAGTTACCTCCCAGTGTCAGAGGAACAACAAGAAAATCTTGGGGTGTCCCAAGGGTCCTGCAGAACTTAAACGAAGTCTGTGTGTTTTCCGGGGGGAATTTTGGGGGTTTCAGAAACACATGGGACCCACTGTTAAGCTTTGCATTTCTATCACTCCGTACCTTTTTCCTCCTGGGAAAACTGTTGATTCTGCCATATCAATAAAAGGAAAATGAGGAGTGGATCAATAAATTACTCAGACACTTTGTATTATCCGTTACAAGAGCTGCCAGTACGAATTTTCCACCTTCTCCCTCTTTCATGCTTTTCTACCAAGCTGTGCAAAACACACTGTGTATCGCTTACTGTTTGGGATTTTATTAAGAAAAAAATAAATAGAACCTCCAAGTACTAATTTCAAACTGTTGTTGTGAACTCTCCCTTTTTTTATTTCATAATAGAGTCTTTTGTCCTCAGTTTTCCATCTGTTTGCTAAGCATTTTTAACTTGAAGACTCAATTAGGACAAAAAACCCCACACAATCATTCAATTCAAAAATTAATTTGGAGATCAAGGGACTGACTTAGGCCTATACCAGTGACTGAAAGCGATTCAGGCTTTGTCACATGATCCAAGAGAACTGAGCAACAACAGTTTAGCTGCTTTAATCCTGCTTAATTTGAGTGCAAAGAAATTCACATGTGCTACTAAGAACATTTTGCGAGTACACTGTGTCCATTTTTCTGGGTCCCCACGTCCAAAGACTTTGTTTCATTGAGAGCTCATGACATCCTTGATTAATAAGCCCTGCGCAGACCACTGAAACACACACTATTTTGCAGAGATTGTGAGCGACCTGCTCTGAAAATGTCCTGCTGGGGAAGAGGTGCTTTCGGATAACAGGTTTTACAAGCAGGACTGGTGGCAGCAGCAGCAGCAGCAGCACCTTTCGGGATTGTGGCAGTGAATTAGGCCCCGCTGTGCCAGGCACAGCACATAACAGAGATGCCATCAATGACCAAAGAGAATATTTAAAGAACTAATACAGCCGTGTCACAGGAGGTCTTAGCAATATATAGCACAATTTTATACAACTTGTGCATGCTTTGCATGGAATATAGGGTCATTAACAGTGAAAGGCTACCCCCACCTGCTCTCACCATCTGGCATGAGCGTGTGATCTCAGGGCCATGCAATGAGGTAGCAGCCCACCTGAAGCTTGGCTTCAGCCTATCTCAATGGGGATGGCCAAGTAAATTTTCATTAGATGAAGGAAAACTTGCAAAAACCCCATTCAGCAACCACACACATGCACACGTACCCTTTCCCTCTCTAATGCCTTGTGCATTTGTTGTTTTTGGAAAAACTTAATTAAAGTCAGTGGTGAAATTTCCAAGAAAAAAAAAAGTAATCCTTTACATTAAATGTGCTGTGATTGTTCTGGGTTCACCCTGCCTCTCCCCCTTGGCTGGTCTCATGGTGAGACAACATAATCTAAGAGATCAAAAAGCTGAAACCGACGGCGCTTGCTTTTCATCCTCCCTCTGACAAAGCAAATGGCAGCGGAGAGGACTTGAACTGCTTGATCCAAGCAAAGAGCCGTGCCTATCCCCACATCCAGCAGCTCCCAGTTCAGTAGCTGGGTGCCCACTTCACATAACTCCTGTCCTGTGGGAAACCTCTTTTCACAGGGGAATGGATGCATGTGCAAAGGTTTTGCCCTCTGCCTACAAGAGATGACCAGAATGAAGGTATAACATAATTTCTCCCTTCAACCCATAGATGCCTGGTTAGGGGTCCCTAGGAATGGCATGGAGTAGGTGGCAGCCTCCCTGGAAAGGACAAAACCATCACCCTATAGCTGAAAAATAGCTTGCTGGGACAAGGGGATGAAAACACATTGTAAAAGACAAAGAAAAATGTGTGGGCAGCAGCCCTGGGAAGGGTGGCACACAACAGCTCTGTGCTGTGGGGCACAGGTTGCTCCCTTCCCACTGTCTTGTTGGGACCTGGATTCAACAAGCCCTTATTTCTAATTCTGCAAATTGTCTGGCTCTGCAGGCCCCCATTTTCCATGAAATGTACAGGTGTGGGTAGAATCCCACCTCCAGGTGCTTCACAGTGAGCACTGCAGGCAGATTTAGCATGGAGAAGTCTTGAGGGTCTCTTTGTCCTCACCTTTACCTTAATTTACAGCCACATCAAGATCTGTGGTTAGCTGACATCTTGGGATGTGTCCAAACGAGGCCAGTTATAGGAATCCATTCATTTAGCTTACAACCCCCCAAAATGCTGGAAGGTCAATTACAGGAACAACCAAACAAAAGCCACAATGACAACAACCCCACGGCTCCGCGAGAGAAGGCAGCCGTACAGAAAGGTCCACGAAGGAGAACCCAACCAATTCAGCATCAAAGGGAGAAGCAATAACAAGCAAGGCTTGCCCTCCCCTTCCCCACACGGCACATTTTATCTAGTCAGAGTGGTGGTGCTGGCCAGGCGCCAGGGATCTGGCTGATAGATCCAAGCAGCGCTGATGAAGAAACACAACCAAAGTAATTAATGACAGGGGAGGACTGACTCCTGGTGCTCACGGCGAAGCTGGGATCTGACTCCTTCTTTGCAACAGTTAACCCCAGAAAGAGTCAATTAGAGCAGGACTTCCCAACCTTTTGCTACAGATGCTCTCACTTCCAATTAAAATGGCTCTCCAGGAACCCCGAGCAGCAAGTTTTAGTGAGCAGGCTGCACAGAGCACCAGGCTTCCTGTGCCTTTGTAGTTTTTGACTATCTTTCTCAGGCATGCCAGTTTTTAATTTGCAAAAACATTGTCTGGATTTCACCCAGGATTTCAGATGGTTTTCAGCACTCTCCGTGTTCTGTTCAATATTCTGGACAACGTTCAGGTTAGCAATAGTCCCATATTAGCAGCGGCACTTGCTCTGAATTTCATGACAGCATTAGGTTCTCCCTCTGTTTGGGTCAATACTATAGATAAGGTCCATGATTGCCAGTGCTGGGTCAATATTCTGCATCATTGTGTGGCTGTATTTGCTCAGTTCTCTCTTCTGGACAGGTACAGGTTTGTTCATGATCAAATCACAATGCAGGGTGGGTTTTGAAGCCATGAAGGTCATTTCAGCCTCCTATTTTCACTACCATTTTGGGTCAGTTTGGTATTCTGGCTATATTCAGTAATGCTTCTATTCTGTTTCCCTTGGTTTAGAGTGAAAGTTTAAGCTGGAAAATCTAGGTTGAAAAGCAGAGATGATTTTATCTTTTCTCTCTTACATCCTTTATGACAAAATAATAATATATATGAGAGAACTGCAAAGGAATCTGAATCTTATTAGTTTTTCAGTTCATTGTTGCTATTTCTTGGAGGAAATCTGCTTGTTACCAAGAAAATCTGAATCTCTTGGAAGGTCCTAAGCACTCAGGTGGTTCTGACTGCCTGGTTGGCCCTGCTGGCTCTGCTGATGTGCAAACATGGATTTAACCTTTGTTTTCTGTTACCTTCCCCTTGAACTGCCAGACTGTTCATTTCCACTGCAGGTTGACCCTCTTGGGTCATCAAGGATTGGCTTTAGGGGTAATACATGGATTTCACCTTGAAACCAGTCAGGAGTTAAAGTAAAGGCTGGTTTATTGCACATTGTGATTTTGCGTTTCTTCAAGCTCTTATTGCCCCTCGTGGTGGAAGTCTGTAGGCAGCTTCCACATGGGCAAAAGCCCCACTAGCTTCCAAGGAGTCTCTGTACTTTTTCCTTCATGAGGGAGACTTGGTTTTATTTAGTTTTAATTTACATATCACATAGATAGACTGCACTGTGCAGTCACCTTTCTAGTGGAGAGGTAAGACCTTAAGCTTTATTTTCCATTTTGGTGCAGACATAATCACCCTAAAAAAATCAAATTGCTGAATGTTTATCCTATTGCTGGAGACTGTCACAGATTTAGTGCCCTTCCCTGTCTTCAATACACAAAACCAAGGTTTGTTTCCATGACGTTTGTCCATGTGAGCTGATCTTCATCTCAACTGGAGAAGACATATTCTAGCCCAGAGGGTAGAGGCTCTCTTTCACATTGTCAAAAGTAGTAAGTTCAAATCCTGTGGAGAGGGGTCACTTTTTTATAATAAACCCTTCATATCCTTTATTATCTCCTTGTTAAATGGTTCAGGACATTAATTATCATTATCATCCAATATATTGTGCATTGAATGAAAATATGCCAACAATGCTTTTGCTGAAGATGCGAAATATTATACCATTTTATGAGTAATTTTCATGAAATTTTGCATGCATCCAAATCTTGTGAGGAAGGCAGCACACTTTGTTTGAACTTTATAGCCTTCTCATTCCATTTTCATTAATAATTTTTTCCTTAGTTCTCAATAGGTTTCTCTTGCATTGAGGGAACAATATCAGAGCCCTCCTGTAGCTTATTTAATATCTGTAAATTTCCATGGCTGATAAGCAGCAGCTGCGCAGATGAATAGAGAAGTAAAATAGTGAATGTGGGAGAAAAAAAAAAAAAAAAAAAAAAAAAAGGTAAATTAAAGGGGAGACTGCAAGATGCTATGAAGTGATAATCATAACAAAGTTTGGCTTCATCAGGTAAAGCTACTAGCAGAAGAACAGTGATTATTAATTGTTCTTTAAAATAAAATCAAAGTTTTAAATTTGTTCATCTCAAAAATCATTCCTTTGATAGACAGAAAACTCTTTCTCATGGAGTTTTTCACCGGCTGCTGTTCTGAGCTGTGCTCACATGCACCCTCTGCTTGTAAGAGGCACTGGCAAGGACACCAAGTTTCCTGGCCCCAGTTTCTACCAAATCTTTCACTTTCCCAAAGCTCAGACCCATACTCATAGCTCTGCTCCTCCCCTGTAGCAACCATCTTCTAAATCAGGATCCAAACCTCCTTGCCCTTGTCAATCCTCCTACCACGTGCTCCATGTTCCATGTCTGCTTATAAAATGTCTGTGCACTCCCTCTCTGAGCTGGAAGGAATCGCTCCCCCCTCCATCTTCCTTATCTCCCTGAGCCAGAAATCCAGACCATATCCACTGTGCCCCTGCCCCTCTGTCCTCACCCCCATGCCACTTCTTTGTAAGCATCAAGTGACTGCTAGAAGACACCCAACCCAAATATTCATCTCAACCCTCATTGCAGCTGAGGAGAGAAGCCGGCACTTTCCTTACATACATTTCTGCAACACCTAAAATAGGCCATGCTGTATTAAATGAGCCATAATGGTAACTGAATGATCATTTGTTTATCACTTACAAAGGATTTTCAAAGGCAGTCAAGGTATGGAAAGTCAGGTATGTGTTAAATCACAGAATCCTAGAATCATTAAGGTTGGAAAAGATCTCCAGGATCATCTGGTCCAACCATCACCCTCCCACCAATGCCACCCATTAAACCATGTTCTTAAGCACCAAGTCCAACCTTTCCTTGAACACCCATATGAGAAAATGAGAAATACCTCATCTTGCATGCAAACCCCTCAAATGTGGAAGTGCACTGCCCACCCTGCTCTTGTCACCACGTACTGGAGTTGCCCCAGTAGTAGAGGACACCTGGGATGAGCCCAATGATCAAATTCAGAGCTGAACAATGGCCTGTGCTGCCCTTAGGTTAAAAAACAGCTGATGAGGATACAAGTCATGTAAACTCCATGTGTTGATGCCATAAAAGCAGCAACTGAGATACTGAGATAGAGGACAGTATGTTGTGGGTTTTTTACCAAAGGAAAAGTCCCCCGTGGAACAAGCACAGACCTTGTGTGTAAATCATAGCTCCACGGAGGACTGTAGCTGGTCTGTAGAGAAATACAAGCTGAAGCAGGATGGAGGGAGTAATTCTGTTCTCACTGGACAGGTCAGCTCCTACACAGACAGGACTGGAGGCTAACACCGGACCACCGGAAAGACAGGACCTGCAGGAGGAAATAAATTCCCAAGGAGCCACAGGATGAATCGTGGGGCTGGTCACCAACTCTTATCAACAAGCAAATTCTTTTCCGATCCTGCAAATACGCAAAGCCTTGGCACCCGCGGACCTCACATCTCTAATTAAAAATGGCCATGAATACTTCAATAAACGATGCAATCCATCATGCTCAGGATGTAATAAAGGAACACAGAGTGGAAAAGAAGCTTTGCCCCTGTCCTATGTGCCATACTGTATGTGCTTCACCGCAGGGAAGCATGTGCTAATTTCTTACCTCTCTGCTGACTGCACTGTCCTTTTGCATAGTTGCTGCTAAACTGCATGAAAGGTATTTCTAATCTCGTGATGGTGACTGAAAAGGGTTGAAGGACACAAATTAAGTCTCATAGCAATAGAGCAGCCCAAGAATGGAAGGTCAGCCAGTTGACTCTTCCCAGAATCCCCTGAACAATGCAATTATTCATGAAGGAAATTTCAAATTATTTTCATTAGACTTCTGTTTTACCAATCTAACCAAAGTGATTAATTAGGGATTAAAATATTTACTCTGCACATGCTGCCTTGGCACAGCACTAGAATATTTAAGCATTGTGCTAAAAGGGTCAGCTGTCTCCAGTACTGTTTGGAATTCATTCTCTATTTTCTGTGTAAAAGGGCATTGACACTCATGTCTATACGACACTTAGGATCCCATTAGGGACAAGGAGAGAGAAATGTGTCTCTTGCTGCCCTTGTAGCTGCCCCAAGCTCCCCCACTTCCTTACTAGGGCTACCTTGGCTGAGAGTGGACAAGAGCAGCAGCAATGATTGCAGCAGTGTCCTGCAGCAGATTCAAGGTTCAGCACCTGTTCCACAGACCCAGAAAGGATGGAGATGCTCGTGAGAACCTGGAAGGACCAGATGGAAAAGACAATGCTGGACATGAAGGCAGAAGAGTTGGGCTCCGATTTTAGGCCAGTTATGGATATTCTGTGTGATCCCAGCCAGTTTCTTATTCTGACATTTCCTTCGATTTCTTAGTTTTAATTTAGGGCTCTCCAGTTACAGGGTGAACTTTTGTCATGGTCAATAAAGATGAGTGGTGCTTTGACTGGGGCCTGCCAGGGAGCCAAATACTCCTCCGGTGAGGTTATCAGGATGTGGCCCAAGGCAAGGTGACACCATTGCATACTTCAACGTGTTCATCTCACAAATGTTTGTCCTCACCTGGGCTTTGGTTTAGCATTAACATACAGTTAATACACAGCTAGGACCAAATGAAGGCTGGAGTGGAAACTGACATTAGATTTAGGAACCCCAGCCCTCTAAAAACAGAAACATGGACCTTGCTGAAGTAGCAAATGCTTTCACTGGAGATGAAGCTTAGATACAGGATCACTGTGAAATAGTTAGATGGAAGTGCCTTGCTTGCTATACTCACTTTCCACAGCTGCAACCAGCAACCCTAAATCAGGCCACAGGGCAAGTGCCAATTCACGCAGATCTTTGGAGGCTCCTGGAATCAATTTGCTATTCATTCCTCACTCTGGCCCCATTCGTCTATCTGAATCCAAACCAATGGGATATGTAACAAGGCAAGACTCCACAAAGGGTGAATAAGGGATACCGTGCAGGTAGTGGTGCATCAGGCCAGGGAGGCTCAGCCAGTTGCACAAGGAGGGCAGCATTTGCTTCAGCATGGAGGATTCAAGTGGCTTTGCTGGCACGGCTGTCCGACACTTCTCAAGCAAGTGCACGTCTCTGCAGGATAGTTAAAATGCACGGTACCTCAGAGCTGGCGAGTGCTGCCACTGCAACCTCAACGAGATGAAAAAGATGTATAACAGGATTTGCATTCCTTTCCAGGCTGACTGCTGCAAGCAAACATTTCAGCACTTATTTGTTACCAATATTATTAGAAGTCTCAACCCATTTCCTGGCTGGGGCATGTTTCCTCGAGGGGACTGAAGTCACCTGTCACTTTCTTTCTCATGTTACTTAATCGTTTTAGTCCAAGCAATAAGCTGCCAATCATATTTAATATTTAGTCACCTTGAATGCATTGCTACTGATTAAATAGACTGCTATTTCAGTAAACAACTGATGAGAGAATACTTACAGCTTCATTATAATTATTCCACCAGATAGTAGAACATTATTCATATATAAGTCCAAAGAATATGTAGGTCTTCTCCTATTTATTTCACAAACAACGTTTTAATTGCTGCCATATTAGCAGAGATAGCACTACTAATTGGGTAATATCCCTTCAAAGATTTTTCTTATAGCAACCTCTTTTGCTTGTATGGCTTTAATGCGTCTCTGATTTTTAGGATCTTTGTTGGTTTCCCACAGAGAAACACACTCTTATGAGTTTATCATTCCTGCACCTATACACATTTATTTTTGGCCAGGTTTGTTTGCAATAAAGTTAAAATAAGCGGCCCCTACAAGAGGTAAGAAGAGGAAGATATGACCAGGTCTGTACCACTATTCATGGCAGAGGTATGAAGAACTCAGGTCTTCTGAGATTCTCCATGGCCTTATCCACAATATGTCTATTACTCTGAGCAACATACTCCTGGGGGCTTGGAGACTCCTTTTGAAACAAATTTGAAAAGGTTATTAAGAAAAGTAAACTTAGTGTTAGTAGACTTAAAACCAGGGGGGGGCTGCTTTCAGCAGCAAGTATCTTAGAGAGTCCACAGTTTGGGAAGGGTTGAAAAACACTTCTGCTGAACCAGATTGAATTTGGGCAGCAGGTTTTGATAAATTATGTGTTTAATAAAGGTCTTTGCACACTAATGGGAAATTTATTGAGTAAGTTTGGCCAGAAAATGAAATGGGAAGGAGAAATTTCAGAAAAGTAAAGATGTTCTTTGTCACCGTCATCTAGGCAGGATCTTCAGGTCTTCCTTCCAGAAGGAAGGTTTTGTTCAGAAACTCAGCTAGGGTGGCTTTTCAAAGGAACAGATAATACATGTGTTTGTTTCGCTTCAGTGAGAGAAAATGAGAAATTGTTACTTAAGGTTGACCCAAACATTTCTCCTTGTTTCTTCCCACCCACTCGCCTCCTCTCCTTCCTCCCTCACAGTTTTTCAGTTTGACCACTGAACTGAAAAATTAATTATTCTTACAGCTCTATTAAAGGATGACTTATGCCAGACTGCTTACAGACAGTGTAGCTGATGTATAATAAATATCTTTATTTTTCCCTTTCTTTTAACATCTATCCCTTCTTTTATTATTTTTTGATGACAAAATCCTTTCAAAATTCTCAAGTGCTCATAGGGTGCAATGGATTGTGTATTAAGCAAATATGTGCTAATAAAATAAAATAAAATAAAAATAAAATACAAGTCTTAGAAACACTTGTAATAATGTTGATGAAGTTGAACTGGAAATGTAAAATTGCCTCATCACTTCACAGTCAGAATTTTGTGTTTCACACCAAATCCTCAGGCATATGTGGTTTCTGCTGTGCAAAGCGATGATTCTTTGCATAGGAAAGCAACCTGAAATGCAAAAACCTGAACCTGACCTTCATTCAATTGCTTAAGAAGAGTATTTATATTGCCCTCTATTTCTTCTGCTGCCTTCTACTTGTGTCTCCTCACAGCAATGCACAGTCCTGGGGTGCTCCACCAGGTAACAGCAGAAGGGATCCAGGGTCACCTCCCTGCAGGCAGCAAGAGCCCATCTTCCTGCACAATGCTATGCCATGCCAGAATTTGGGTTGTTTCCATTTCCAAGTAATAGCAAAAGGTGAGCAAAGGAGAGCACAAAAGCAGACATCTGGTAGGAGAAATTTCTGAGCACAGGCAAGAGCGTAGTGGCAAGAAATGTATGTTTGGGTGAAGCTAGGATAAGATCCAGCAGCTGAGGTAAAAACAACTGCTTCTTCCTTTAGTAGCTCAGTCAGATCTTCCTGATTTCTCAGGAACATTCACTAAGCTTACTTTCATCTTCTTGTGTAAATTATTCAGCCTAGGTGTAGGAACACGGCTTGAGAAACAGAATGGGGCAATCAAGAGAATTAATATTCAGCTAGTGCTACCTACAGCTTGGTCTTCATTTGTCTCTCTCCTTCCTCACAAGGAGTTCTGTGCTTTGGTCACTCTCTGCTAGGGTCAGGTAAACACATTTCCCCAGCAGGAGAACTTGAAAAATGGAGAAAAGGGAGAATTTTAGCCTGGGCAAGCAACCCCAGCTGCTTCCACATGGACAGGCTGTCAAGCCTCTGCCCTTCCTTTCCTACCACCCTGCTGTCGGGGTCCAGCCCATGGTCTCAGGCCACAAAGACATGTATGGTTTTGTCCATACCTACGTTAGAGACATGTGCATCTAGGAACAAGCACAGCTGCAGACTGTAAAATCAAAGATGAAACAACTGGGAGAAGACCTGGGGTGTTCTTGGTCTATGGGATCCAGAAGAGATGATATAAATGTAGGGTCCAGCTGCATTTACATCCCAGCAGAGGACATTTGACGTACTTAGAAGAACCTATGGAAAGCAACCACAGGCAAAGTCTTGCACTGCTGCAGGAGATAGAAATGCTCACAGATCTCATCAGCTATTCCTCCTTGCTTAACACAGCTGCAGTAACACTGACCTTTGGTTCTAACCACAGACAATCAACAGATCAACAGATCAGGTAAGTCACGTTACTGTACAACCTCTTACATCACCTTAAACAGTATTTCAGGTTGTACAATATACTCATTATTCTTAAACTGAACTAAAAGGCCTGAATTTTTCCTCTCTCTCTCTCTCTTTTTTTTTTTTTTTTTTTTTTTTTAAATAACTGTATGGAAACCAGCCCAGCTAAGAGAGCAGAGCAGGCAGGAACAAACATTAAAATGCTCAGAACATCTTAAAGAACAGAGCTAGGGATTTTTATTGTTGTTTTATAACTTTGCTTTAATCAACTTTTTATCCACTGACTCCCTTGCAAGTTCCAACCAATATAATTAGCACTATCTAAATTAGTTATCACTCAAAATTACTTCCTTCTTCGAAAAAAGTTTTATTTTAAAATTATAGGTGTTGCCATAGGCTATGCCAGAACTATATGCATGGGCACATTTTAAGTAGATAATATTTTTAATCCTAATTAAAAAAAATATTCCTCTCCTCCATAAAATGTTAAGATTTGTGAATGACCTTATTTTCGACAGACTCATGGTAACAATCAACTGATTTTCATTCATATACGTACTCTTCACCTTCCACGGAAATATTATATTGTTCAGCTAAGCTCTTATATAAACTGAATGCGCATTTTCATTGTCAGGTTTATTCTCGTTTCATTGCACACTTGATATAGAGCAGAGGAGCTAACATTTCCAAAGGGTGCCTATTTCAGAACCTGTTATTTACACACCGCCATCAGTAGGAAGACTGTGTTTTCAGTAGGTGCCAAACACCATCAATTTCTATTGATTTCAGCGGGAAGAGCAAGTGTTCAGTACATCGGATAAAATATCGGACAGCTCGCAGCAGCTTGAGCTAAGAGTGGAAATGCAGAGACCCCAAATTGCCTGGCTGTGGCTCTTTAACCAGGATTGACTCAGGGTGGCTAGTGGCTCCAGCTAAGCTATTTCAAAGGGACCAAACTGAGAGGTCAAATAGAATTCCACAAGCTTGGTAGGTGGCTTTGGAAATGTTGTTGTCCCTGGTGGAAAGCTTTAGGCACCTGATTTTGGAAATACTGGCTGGACATAGGCATCCTCTCATTGCTCAAGGCACTGGGAGGCATGTGAGCTCAGCACTACTGCAAGAGAGCTGTTTGTGGATCTGCTCTGAGCAGCTTACAGGGATAGGATTTTGTTGTTGATCTGTTATCATAAATCAATGTGAAAGTGGCCAGCTACTCCTTCAGAGCCCCAGGTCCAAATCTTAATATAGCTAGCAGCCACGAGCCACGTGCAGTGTCCCTGGACCTCAAGGGAAGGAGTTGTTCAGGGAACAATTAACAGGCTGAGGATGACAAAGGCTCTTTAGAGGTCCCATTTCTCTGTGGCAGGATCTCCTGGTGACTGGGGGATGTTTGCCCTGGCATTCCTTGTTGGGTGTCTTCCTCTTAGAGCTGGATTTGAGTACACCTAGCAGCCTGCACAACATCTGTTATTTATCCCTTGTCTAGAGAAAGAAACATAGGATGGGGGAGCTGGAGAATGGGCTGAACTCCAAGTACTGACTCCTTCAAACACAGGAGAAGAACAGGATGAAGCAGAGGATGGAGGGCAGTGGAGAAGACCAACAAAAGCAGTCTGTGAGGACATGGCTCTAAGGTTAGCTGCACTACCTCACCTTGGGAAACAAGAGTCTTACTAAAAAGCCACTTTCATTCTCACATCCTGATACCCTGTAATGCTACACCACAGTGCACAGCACCTGAATGAGCTTTCTCATTCTCTCTCTTCCCACATTCATCACAAGCTGCAGCACAAACTGCCCCTTCCACGTGCCCACCCATCGGTCCCGCTCCCTCTCTCCCATAAGAGAAAGGGGCGGGGGGGGGGGGGGGGGGGGGGGGGGGGGGGGAAGAGAGTGGGGGTAAGATGCAGTGCGAATCAAAGCATCCTTATCATTTACACGTATCATTTGAGATTTGGTAACGAGAAAGCTGAATAATTTCCTACAACCTGAGGGCAGTGCTATCTTTCATCCTGACTTGTTCTGCTATTTACAAAAAACTGCATAATTACCAGAGCAAATGCCACGTCACAGCCTGCACCTGCTATGAGTAAGATAGAGAACATGTTTCTGAAAGTAATAATTAAATAAACCTGTCCATCAATCAGACTTGTGTAGTTTTGTAGCTCCTGTGTGCTTTAAAAGGAGCAAAATAATGCATTTGTGCAATGAGCTTTTTCTCCACATTTCTAATGGCAATTATTGCACGTAAACTAGCTTCTGTAGGACGTGTGAAGCAGATGGATGTGGTCTCAAAAAAAAAACAGGCAAATACACCCACTGGAAAATCAAAAAGATAAAAATGCAAAGTCACTGCGTGTGTAGTTGTCTGTATGCTATGAAATGGTTCTTTTTAGCCTCTGCATCTGAATATTCCCAACGGAAATGTTATTATAAAAGACAACAGGTTGTTCCAGCAGAACTGATCAGAAAGCATGATTGCATTTTCAGGCTTGGTCCCATGATGTGACTGACAATCCTGAGCTAAAGAGTTATTTTTAACCAGCAGCTACCTCTCGAATGGAAGTCCAGGAAGAGATGAAGGTGCTTGAAATCCTGGTAAGCAGTGAGAGGATATGGATGTGAGGAGAGGATTGACTGCAGGGAAGCATCTTCTCTTCCACCCTATGTTTCTCCTTTGAGCTATGGAGATAACACTGTTGCCAGACCTGAAAAGTCCAATGTCCCTCCCATAAGTCCAATGTCCCTGCATTCAGGGACAGGATTCAGGCTCTCTCTGGGGCTGTAATAGTATCATGACGCAAAAATTCATCAAAACCCTAGCCAAGAGTACAGATGTGTGCTGGAACTTTACGTAGATGTGTCAAAGGCTTGATGCCTGGGCTCAGACACCTAGACATTCCCTTCATCTGTCCATGTGCCTCTTTATACAACTCTTCAGAATCTATTTTCCTCTCTACCAAACTATCTGTGTATGTGTGCACGTTCCCTTTATATTGTGCCTCAACATGTAACTAGGATGAACAACTGGAAGGGCCATTTATCCTGTGTCATGACTGGAGAGAGCCATACGTCATTGCTTCTCCTCTGCCAGTGGACAAATTTTCAGTACTAAGCCATGCCACATGACAATTCTGGAAGGTTGTATGCAAGTTAGGATTATGAGGACTAAACAGGTGGAGGGCTTTACTTTCCATTAAGGATTTGTTGATAAATAATCTGCTGGCAATCAACAGATTAATAGATGCTTCTGTAAATGGTCTCATGAATTTTTATGGTTGAGCAAGGCAAAGATCCCTGTTCATGAGCCCATTGAGCACTTTAGTCTGGGGTTTTCAGAGCTGTGATTTGCAATTTTTTTATTTTTTTATTTTTTTTCCCAACTTTTGAAGCTTAAAATTTTACCAAAGTGGTCCAGTTCTTGCTCAGCATATTTAAAACAGTTGCTAATGTTATTTTTCTTCATCACCTCCAGAGACCTCTCAGAAGCAGTTCTTGGACCACTTTGTAAACCCTTGCTTAGGAAAAAGCAAATACCCAGATCCTGCCTTCAAAATGCTAATGACAGCTTTTATTGACAATTAAGCCTTTATAAAGTACTGAAGAATCAATTCTTGGAACACAGTGTAATGAAGAAGCATGTCTGAAAAGACACCATGTCCTAAACAGGAAGACAACAGAAATAGTTCAAGAAGAAAATTCCAGTTGATGACTCCTACAGGCAAACAGAAATACCCTCCATAATCACCTCTTCAGCCAGCAAGGAAATGACTTCTAGGAAGGATTTACTTCCTTTCCTTTTCAGCACCCTAGATATCAGGAAACTCTTCCTGAGATCTGCAGTGGTTCCTACTTAAAGAGTAATTTATTGACGTTCCTAAGAGACAACGCTTTAATTCACAAAATATTGTTCATCAAAACGCTACAAAAATGGCAGTTTTATTCTGATCCTAATCTATAAAGCTTTTTGTCTATCTTTAAAGCTACGGTTATCTTGAAGTGCTTAGTCTCATATTCATTGCTTTTATAATTGGACAACATAGAACAATGGGAGATTTACTAGTTTATTAAGAACCAAAATGAATGTAATCCAATATCACCCTTAGTTGAAAGCCACCTACAAAAGAATTGCATGAGGATGTGAAATGAATAATCTTTCTTGGTTTTCTCCTCTTGAAATCACTATAGTGCCTTTCCAGAGCATAATAAATGGCAATGTTATGGGAAATTACTACAGGTCTTACCAGGTAAACGAGTTCAGTAGATTTGCAGGAACTGGTGCAGGTTTTTCCTGTCAAATGTTTCCACTGAGGAATACTTTTTTGAAAAGATCCTGATGTTCTAGGATTAAAAAAAGAAAGACTTGAAATCAGCAATCTGATTCTGTGATTCTGCAGGCAACAATATAGTCATTCAACCTAAACTCCATTGGCTTTTTCTCATCATTACAAATGCTCTTGTGCATGAACAATGTTTCTAAGGCAGGAAACTAAAAAACATACTACAAAAGGTAGGGAAAATCAGCACCAGAAAGATAAACTGGAAAAAATTACCTCAGCAAAATCTAAATTTGGCCTGTTCTAAATTTGGCCTGTCCTAAATTTGGCCTGTTCTAAATTTGGCCTGTCTCTAAATTTTGGCCTGTTCTCCCACGTGCCTGGTGACAGGACGAGGGGGAATGGGCTAAAGTTGCGCCAGGGGAGTTTTAGGTCAGATGTTAGGAAGAGCTTCTTTACTGAAAGGGTTGTGAGGCATTGGAACAGGCTGCCCAGGGAGGTGGTGGAGTCACCATCCCTGGAAGTCTTCAAAAGACGTTTAGATGTAGAGCTTAGGGATATGGTTTAGTGGGGACTGTTAGTGTTAGGTTAGAGGTTGGACTCGATGATCTTGAGGTCTCTTCCAACCTAGAAATTCTGTGATTCTGTGATTCTGTAAATTGTACTCTACTAGTGTCCCGAGTCCTTTAAAGATCTATTGAATGCTCAACACTAAGCACAAGTGAAATCTTTACATATAAGAGCACTGAAAAAATGTCAATGGTTTGTCCAAATGATGTGTCAGTTTAAACTGATTAGTGAAATAAAGGGATTTTGACGCCTTCTTGCGTCAAAAAAATTGAAATAATTTTTCAAGTCCTGCATCATTTGTAGGTTGGGATGAATCTGAAACAGGTTGAAAAAAATAAATCACAAATTCTGTTTTGTGTAAAAATGGTCTTTTATTCTTCGGTAGGCTCAAAAATTGTCCTACACTCCTTCAGCACCCTGGCCTCCTGAAGCCTTCTTCAAATCAGAGGACCAACTGTCTATTGCAATGCCCTATCCCTGTTCAGCTATCACATTAATTACATTTTCTTCTCTGGCCCTCAAAGTGCTTTTACAAAGAAAGAAAATGGCACTATGCTCATTTTACAGTCAGAGAAACTGAGGCACAAAAAGGCAAAAAGTTACTTGTCCTGGTAAACTAGACCCTGAGACCAGATTATTAGGAAGTATTAGGAATCACCCTTGCCTGAGAAAAGGAAAGGTGTCTTACATGAAATGAGCAGTGACCAAGCACACAGACCAATTTTTGGATTTGATTTTGGTGCATGTTTTGTTTCTTCAGCTATAAATCTGTGCTGCTGACTGGACAAACTGCACACTAAAGAGGTGGCTGGTGCCTGGTCCCACACATGAACTGTCATATATGGGGGATGTTGTTCCCTGAGAAGTCAATTCTAAAAGAGCACCTGACTTTACTGAGTACCTCTTTCATTTCTGCATTAAAACATTTCAAACATTAAAACATATTCTTCTTTACCACAATGTCTTTTTGCTATGCTATGCTGCTTCTTGTGTTGCTGGCAGTGGCAACCATCTCCCTGCTGGGTCTACTTGAGACACAACCAACCCTGTCCTCACTCTGCAGCTTCTGGGCTTTATAGTGATGCAAGTGATCAATACCTCAAGCTACTTGGGAAAGACCTTCAGAGAGATATTGGAGCTTCAGGGAGGAAACCAGAAAGCATTAATGGTAATAAGGTAATTCTTTAATTATACTTCAGTTTTGGTACTTGTGGTAGTTCCAGCAGTTGTTCCTTCCTCATTTTCCCACACCAGGAGTTTATAGCCCTCACAACTGCTCAGTGGACAAACAAGATGCTGGTGTTCATGGAAAAGAAGAGTAACCTCTGTTTCTGGAAGGCAGGTTTCAGCTGCCCATCTCCAAGAGGGTCTGGGCTGTGCATCCCTGGAAAGCTGGGAAGAAACACAGGAAAGGCTCAGCATGCAGACTGTATGGCTCAGCTTCCCCGTCCCCACTGCTAGCATGGGGAACAAACACCCACTGCCACCAGGCCTGGGCATGTAAATCCTTCCCATGCTGAAACTCAAGGGTAACATGCTAGATTGATGCCAAAGATTCCACTGATGTCAGAGGTCACCGAGATGCTGATCCCATGGGATCTCTGGGCATTTACACCTTGCAGAGAATCTGGCCCCTTCTAGGATACACCTCAAAGGGGGACTATCACTTCAGGCTCCCTCAGGCAGAACATTCCTAAGATGATTTATCAAGTTAAACATTTCTCATTGACTTTAATAATAAATAAACATTACTGCTGATTTCCCTGCCTTATTGCAACTAATGGCAGGGCAGGACATCAATTGTTTCTTTCCTCGGGACTTGTATGCTCTTCTGCTTTTTTGTAAAAGAGTAAAAAAATGTAATGAATAAATTGAAAAAGAAAATGCTTGTAGATCCAAAAGAAAGAATGCATCTATTATAAAATAAAATCTCTTTTAGCAGCTATTAGAATGCATTAAAAATATTCACAGGACTCTCCCCTCCAGTTATGTTGCAAAAGCCATGCAAATAATAATTGTGGCTAAGTGCACTACAGTGACAGTCAATATTGTACTTCCCAAGCTAGTACTCATTATTCTTTATGGAACTCATGCATTTTGTGAAAGATCAAAAGATTTACATATCATATGGAGTGCTTTAGGGAGTGACTTGCTGTGCACTTTAAATGCACAATGTTCCACAGCCATTTAAATACAGATTTCATTTCTCTCTTCTGTGTGATATTAAATTTGAAAAAAGAGGGAGAGAGAGACGAAATCGACTTGGGTACCTTTGTTCACATCATGAAATACAATTTTAATTTGGTTCCGATATAGAAGTTTAATATTTTTATGGGATGTTATTGAATAATCTGCTAGGCTCAGCACTGGCCTTTGCGCAGGGAAGAGATGAAAGAAATCAATTTTTTTATGAGCGCTGCAGGCAAAATCATCTGCTCTTCCATGCCCCAGAGTAGGGGACGGACTCTGACGCTGCTTGGCCCCCCTCCACCACCAGCTTCTCTGCAGCTTCCCCCACTGCTAGCCTGGTCTGCGCTTGTGGATGGAGGGTCACAGCAAAGGAAGAAGGAGCTGCATCCTATTTCCTTACTGCAAGAAAGAAGGAAAACGCTGTGATTTCCATGCTGTTCCAGACAGTGGGAGAAATGGCAGCGTCACTCTGCCACAGCCTGCTTGCGTGCCCTTGGGTGAACCACTGCGCACAGGCTCCTCTGCGCTGCATGGAGACAAAAACACATTTTTACCTTGCCAGGATGTTGTGAGGATAAAGAAATACATTAAGGACAGCTGAATGGTCAGTTACTATGGTAATATGGCCACATGGCTGTGCAGAGGGGCTTTGAGGCCATATTTGCCATGCCTGCTCTCTACTCTACGTATTCAGGCTCCTGAGATCTGGATATGCCCTGCCCTTCTGCATGTGCCCAGCTGTGAATGGACTGGCTGCTGGGCAAGTCTTAGCCCTTCCACCTACCCTCTCTGCCCCTGTGGTCATGCCAAGGGGCCAAAGATGGGGGAACAAGCCCTGGGGATGTGGCAGGCAGTTGGCAGGGGATTGTTCCTTGAAGCTTACAGAGGAGGTGGAATCTGTAGGCAGCCTGAGCTGGATCCAGTCCTGGGAGACCTGGGAACACACCAAGGTCTGGGACACTCCTAAAAGTAGTTTTATTTTTTATTTTTTTCACTACAGTCTTTGTGACCAGAGGATTGTAGATGAACATTATTTCAGGGTGGTGAATCACAGGCCGGTTGAGCTTGGAAGGGACCTGTGGAGGTCATCTGCTCAAGCAGGGTCACCCTGAGCAGGGTGCTTTCCACCTTGGTGGCCCCCAGCATGTCCTGGTGCCTGGGGCTGTTCCTTCCCGATACCTAAAGAAAGGGTTAAGGGGACAACTGTCTGTCACTCTGGGTCTACTCCAGCAACAGGAAAACTGGGCACCAGCCAACTAGTGTCTTTACACTAACAAGGTCAAGGAAATGTATCCCTATTCCTCCTATGAAGAAAGAAAAGAAAGGATTCTGAACAAGTAATTAGCGCTTTATTTCTGTGGAAGAAGAATAAGGTTTTCATGAATAGGAAATCTACCCAATTTGTTTGCTTCTGGTACATTCTGCATTATTTTCCGAATGAAGCGAATGAAAAACCTCTTTAATGAAGCATAACTATGTTGTGATTAAGGCTTATTCTGTCTAAATATTGACTCAGATAACATTTTCTCAGGACGAGCAGACCATAACCCATGAATCTGGCATCAAAGTCAGGAAGATTAATACGAAAGATGCATTTTCTGGTTGTCTGGAGAGAAGCTTGATGTGGCCAAGGCAACAGTCAGAGACTTTTCTCATTATTTACGAGATCCAGCCAGAGGGTTTTCAAGAGGCTGTAGCTTCCTTGATCCACTGGACGTTTGAAAACTCGGGGAGAAAATGGCTCTTTCCTTCGCTCTCTGATTAGTACAGACACAGGAACAGAGGAGCAGGAATTTCTGTAGGATTACCCCATTGTCTTGGAGGAGAGAGAAACCATGGGCTCTTGCAAGCCCTATATAAGTAAAACTGCTAGCTCTTTGACCTGGACCTGCAGGTAAAATCAGAATAAGTCAGGAATTCAGATATTGATCCTGGCCTAAACAATCCAGAAGAGGTTGACTGGTGCTTGCGGAAAGAAAGAGCTAATTGGACCAAAGGGTGTTTGGAAAGTTAGCTCGCAGGGGAAAAATAAGTTTTCCTGGACGTATTTGGGCTTCTAGCAATTTGTATGATGTGATATTTTCTCTCATTCAAACAACAACAAAAGCATAGGTTTATTTTTCTTTAATAAATGAGATTTATCATCAAGGACCATGCTGCGAGGGGAAAGAGTGTGAAAGATTTTTGATTTAGCCATTTAGCCCTAGCTCAGGTAGGATCATGCTTTGATAAAAACAAAGGGAGTGAATCCCTGCCCCACAAAATAACCAACGAGGGAAGGCACATAAAACATGTGGAAAACTACAATTCCCAAGGAAAATAAAGGTGTAGGGAGGGTTACCAACACTGTCCAACCCAATCCCGTGCCTGACCCCCACATCCCCAGCCCTGTCCAGCCACAAGACAAACCTTCTGGTTGTGTGTATTGTGCGATGGGCAGAGTATGATGATTCATTCTAATACACCTATTAGGGTATACATTTCTCTTTTGCAGGTAAAAGTGCCACTAAACCAAATGAGCCTCATGCCAGGCACTTGGTTTTTATATCCAGCTCTTATAGTGGGTCTTAGAAGTGTCTTAAACCTGCTTCCATCTCTGTCTACAAACAGCAAAGCAATGGTACCTGACAGAGAAGTACCACCCCAGGGCTAATCACCTGCCATTGATCAGGATAGCTCAGAAATACACATAAATAGGCCAAAGGAGATGAGTTTTTCTCATAAACGTTTAACATAAAACCTTCCTGGGAAGAAGCAAAGCTCCTTGAGAAAAATAAGAGCTCCTTGGTCCAGGGGAGTTTTTGATCATTCTTAGGATTTTGGAACTTCAATAAATAAATAAATAAATAAATAAATTGCTTGACAATTGTGTCAAACAGAAAAGCAAAGAAACTGCAGCAGCGGTACAGGCACAGCAGTGCCCTGCAATTCTAGTGTCTCTTGGCCTGTCTGGTATTCACCAGGGCAGGAAGAGAAGTGGGGGCAGGAGCTATCTGAGAAACAATTTAATTATTTAACATTTAGTCATTTATTTTGGCTTTCAAAACTCTTAAAAAGAGAAGCTTAACTATAGGTATGCCTCTAGGCTCTGTTGTGGACTACTGATTCATTTACACTATGGCCTTTTTACAGAGCTTTTGTGATGTTGATAGATGGAAAGGAAAAAAAGGGGGGAGGAAATGGGAAAAGAAAAAAGAAAAAAAAGGAAAAAGAGGAAAGAGTGGAAAAGGGGGAAAAAAGGGAAAAAGAGAGAAAAGGAGGAAAACTAGGGGAAAAGGGGAAAAGGGGGAAAAAGGGGAATTAAAAATAAAGGGGGGGGGCGGGGAAGGAAGGCAGGAAGAACTGGGAGGGTGTGGTCCAGGACATCAACCTACATCCTTTGAGCACTTTAGCAGAAAGACTGTCTAAAGCAAGCATTATTTTATTATTTTACAACTCCTTTAACTCTCAGTTTCTCATCTATGTTGAGAGTGCTTTTAATTCATGAAAGGTTTTCTCTGAAGAGAGAAATTCTCCTTCCAGCTGTGAGCTCTCTTATTCCTCAGCAGATATTACCAGTGCTATGGATGGTGCATAAGCACTCCAGAATAGACCTGAAACATTTGGAAATATTTTCCCATAGTGTTTTGCCATTGTATCTCCACCATACCAGCCCTCTAGCCAGCCTAACTTCCAAATTTCATCCCCATTCCCATTGCAGACTTCCCAAAGCAGAGTTCTGCAGTTCCAAGGATTTCAAGACAGGCAGGTAGAAGTGTGCAGGTTACCAAACTGTTTGTAAAAGATAAAATTATTATTCTCTGGAAAAAAAAAAAAAAGGAAAAAAAAAGGAAATAAAAAAAAATAACAACAACAACAAAAAAAAAATAACAGCAGATCACACAAGTCAGTTGCCAAAAACCTTTAGTGATGCTTTGTCTTCCCACTAACTGCAGATCCCAGCCCTTATTTGGGGCTCTGCACTGCAAATACTGGGCTTTCCTTTGCTTGCCATAGAGGTGGGAAAGAACTAGAAATAAGTAAAATAAAATAAAATAATAATAATAATAATTAAAAAAAAAAAAAAAAAAAGAAATGTAAAGACTGAAATTAAAGTGGAAGAGCAGCGGGAGCATGGCAGTAGTGGTGTTAATGCTGAAGTATTCCCTGGGAGTGCGAGCTGGCAAATGCAGTGGACACCCAGATATTTGAAATGCAGCCAAATAATTTGGCACATCTCTAACTGGCACAAAGCAGTCTTGGTAGAGCTTCCTACTGCTGCTGGCACTTTTACAGCTGTCTTTCTTCATCTTGCTCTTCCCACTGCAACAGCTACTCAACAGGTGTTTCCACAGACACAGTGTGTTTGGCAGCTGTAACCCTTCAATATTATCGCTGGAATACATTTTTCTCCCTCTCAACAGCACCACTCGGGTCCGTTGCCCAGAGGCCGGCATGGCAACGGGGACAGCTGACCAACTGGATTTGGGAAAAGGGGGCCGAACGTTTGGGCAGCCAGATGTAGGAGTGGGCAAAGCAGCCAGAGAACACCGTGCCTGGCGTGGCCCTGGGAAGCTGGAGCGATGCTCTGATGAAGTTTAGCTGGAAGCCACCTTCGGCTCACCCAGGTCTTTCCTGTATTCTGTTCTTGCCCCAGGACCTCTTGGCCTTCAAGAGGTCAAAACACAAAGTGCCCAGAGAGATTCAGAGGTGAGTCTCTTTGGAGTAGAGTTCATGAGAACATTAAAATTACCCATGGTGCTTCACTGTGCCTTGTTTTCTTCCTTTTGAGCTTACCTCTGTAGGTCCTTAGCCTTGAAGAAGCCTTTTCTGTTTTCTGGTCTCGTGCGCACCAAAGCAGTCTTAGACCCTCCAGCACTGCAGTCCATGGTTTGCTGGATGTCATCTTCTTTAGGTCTTTGGTGCATCCCATACATGAAAAAACTCTGAATGTTTTTCTCACAGGGTTCTGGACAAGGTCACATAATGGGATCTAAAAATTAATTATCCTGCCTCCAACAGCCACAGAAAGTAAAAGGCTACAGATAGGCTTATGAACCAAACATCTGTACACAATGATGTTTCCATAGCTCATTTTCCTAGTGTATAAAAATTTGCATATGGGAAACTTTGAGAGCAAAATGAAGTTTGTGCTTAAGAGTCCTCAAATGTTATTTATTTTTTCCCATGAATGTATCCACTTGCTTTTTGAACCTATGCAAGCTTATAGCACCCATCAGATCCTGCAGCAAGGAGTTGGTTTTACCACTTAACAGCACTGTGAAGAACCACTTCCTTCTGTTTATGTTGAACCTACACCCAAGAGTTTCATTTGGTGTTCCTAAGTCTTGTACTAGCAGAGATTTAGAATCATCCTGCTTCCACACTTCCCTCCCCAGAACATTCCACCTCTTTCAAGAGTCGGAATGAGATTCCAAGCCCCTGCTTTGCCTATGTTAGTCTAGCTATATGAAAACCCATGCCCATTAAGCTACAGTGAGGGCAATTAAGAGCACGCCTCGTGGTCTCTGCCACAGAGTAAAACAGTGCATTAATTTTTTGTCCAGAGCATCGTAGGCACTCACGTTCTGATTAGGACCGGAAGGCCGCGAGGCTGTTAAAGCCCTCTTTCCACTCTCCCCAATGTTGCCATTAATATGTAAAAGCTTAAGCTTGCTAAAGGGATTATTTCCCATCCTATCTGATTGTAAACTGGCATTTCAATGATTACATGTATCTTTTTGTCATTTTCTCGTAAAACATCTTATTCTTGAACAGCATAATTGGCCTCTTACTAATGTTTAATGAATGATTAAATCAGCATAAATGCAACATACAGCTCTACATGGAAAGCATGCTTGCAACCTTCAGAGCCACAGAAATGTATTTTTGCAATACAGGTTTTAAATCCTTATAATTTTCTAATTATGGACTTTCTGGTATATTTCACATTAAGTACATAGGAAAGTAAATGTGAATTTGCCTGTATGAGCTCAGAAGCAATTCAGTCACTTTTTTTTTTTTTCTTTCCAATTTCTAACCTATGTATTAACAACATCTCTGTGGTTTTCATTTAAGTATATTAAATAATCTCCCCATATTTAAAGCCAATTAAAATCACATAACTGCAGGGCTCCAGAAGGAAAGTCCTTGTAGAGATGGCCATGCAAAGGACACTTTTTTACACTGACACATCACATTAATCAGCCTCCCAGAGAGATTCTAGTTTCCTGTAGCACCCAGGCAAAGGAGCCCAAGTGAAATGAAGCAACAAGCATCTGTTTGAGTGGAAAGAGAAATAAAAAGGTATTTCTTTGAAGGTACTGAAGGGAGAAACATGGAAAGATACAAATTTGGTTTGCTGAAGATATGGGATTGAGAGGCATTTAGAAGCAGAAATCCTGTGGAAACACAATCATCTGGGAGTCACAGATGAAAGAGTAATTTAAGAATGTCCACTGTAGGTCAAGGCCCCTTAGGTGGAAAAAATAGACATGTAAAATCAGGATGCACTATTACCTGGGTGCCCACAGCACCTTAGCATGCTCTGGCAGTGAAAAAGCTACGTGCAGTCCTACAGTCAGCAGTGACCTGCTTTGGTAACAAATGGAAACAAACCAAAACAAAACAGCTAAAACAACTCATAGAGATAGAAAGACAACATCCCATGGAAAAAATTTTGGTATTAAAAATAATTAAAAAAAAAAAAAAAGATGGAAAATACATTTTCCATTTTCTGAGGAGTTCCTGAAATTCTTCAAAAGAGACAGGATAGCAGGGAAATAGCATGATCCAACTGGCACTTCAGCACTTCATCCAGCTACAACTGCACCACAGACTAAGTCTGAGTTTGGCAAACCCTTGCCTGGTCTCATCATCTGGTTTACAAAGTCACTGAGGGAATTTAAATGGCCACAAACAGGTGGACTTCTAGTCGGCATTAGAGTTTGGATTAATTGAACCTTCCTACTAAACCATCAGGAGCAAGTGTTACAGCTCCCAACAAAACCAGACTGGATGTATTAATTAACATAAAAGAAAGAGAATGAAGCTACTGAAACAGATACAGATTTACCTACTTGAAATACCAAAACGTCCAAGCACAAACTGTGAGAGAGGTATTTTTACTGTACTAAATCACAGTGCAAGAAAAAGGTGTCACCCAAAGCCACTGGAAATTTCTAGCTAATCTGTCTCTTATTGTCAGGGCAAAACCATCAGCTTCAGCATTCCAGTTACTATTCCAATTTTCAGCAAGATCCCAAGTCATTTGTAGAACAATAAAATAAAATAAAATAAAATAAAATAAAATAAAATAAAATAAATAAATAAATAAAAAACACAGTGTCATATTTCCACTCTTCAATTTCAGTGCTGGGTGCTTTGGCTATCTGAAGGACTGCTGCCCTGCAAATTGTTCAGGAGATGCTGAAATGTCCAAGGAAGATGTTCCTGGGAAAACACCGGGTGGAGAATTAGAGATGAATGTCTGAAAAAACAGCTTTCCAGCCTAATCGGTTCAAGATGCCTTACTTGTGTTTTATAAACTCAAATAAGCCAATCTTGTGTTTTAGGACAATAATGGTGATAAAGTAGAAACAATCATGTAGTGACAAACTCCCTCAAGCATCCACTGATCTGTCACTAAGGAAATCCTCATCAGACATGTTTGAGGGCTCCACGTGAACCATAACAGAATCTACTAAGCTGCTCTGTTTGCACTCTCTGCCACAGTACAGTGGTTTCGGTCAACACAGATACCTGGAGACGACTGACTTCAAACATTGTTTATTGAGCAAACATCCACCACACAGCTCAAAATACAGACAAAGAAAGGGAAGGGAAAAAGATGGGCAAGAACCCCTGTAAAATGTGACTCAGGAAGGACACAAACCAGTCAAGGACACCAAAGAGTCAATGGCAAATATTCTATTGCCACAAGCATTTGTCCAATGAAACAAACCACAGATAAAAAACCCGGTGTACCAAAGTTTAGAGCCATGAGCAGACTTGCCTATTTAGATTACAATCCCTGCCAAGCTGGTGCTTCATCCTTATGATAATAAAATTCTCCAGATGCTCCAGTTTCCACCAGAAAAGTCTTCGTAGTACCTGAATTCCACCTGTTGGGCATCCGCATGCCTACCCAGGTCCTGCAGAGCACTGGTGGAAGTCTCATGCTGGATGCTTCTAGAGAGAAAATAGGGAAGCTTTCCTCAATACAAAATAAAAGGGAAAAGACATGCTAGTGGTTAAAATTTTCTGTTATACCAGAATAAGTAGCAAAGGTGAAGCTCGGCTTGATTCCCTTCCTACTTCCAGCATTATAGCTCAACAGGACAGCTCTGTACCACGTATAAACTGCATGACCCAGGGATGTTTCCCAGCTTTGAAGTTCTAATGAACATTCTGCATTTTGGGGGTATGAATTGGGTGCAAACCTTCCTCCCCTGAACCCTGGTTTCCTTTACAAAGAGTCCCAGCATGTACCCATGGCTTTCACTGACTCCCTAGTCAAAACCATTCAGAGAATAGGATTTGTGATGCTGACTCTTCTCTTAGCCCCACCTGTGACATGAAAGAGACTCTGGTTGGACAAGAAGTTCTTGGCTCATTTTTCAGCTCTTTTCCTCATATGTCTTAACCTCAGATCTTAAATCGTGTATTATGTTGTGTGGCCCTATGAGCAGGAGCCCATGTCTTCAGACAACTTCTTCGTCTGTAACCACAGTGCTTTAGTTTCTGAATAACTCACCATCCTTAGTCATTCACTCACATCACTCCTGTGAGAGGACACAGTCCTGATATTGTGTTGTTTAACCAGAGGAAAGAAGCAGAGGGAGGCTAAGAGATTGCTTGAATGTAGTTTGGCCATTTTGGAATGACTTCAAGGGGGTTACACACACGTGTTTTTGACAGTCTGTGACTCACCTGGAGAGATACATGGTGTGGTAAAGCCCTCTGCTGGAAATCTCAGTTCCTCTATTGCTCAGGTCAATCTTCTGCTCAAAATAAACAGCAGAGTCTGGGCAAAGGACTGAACATAGAGCCAAGATTATTCTAGTGGGGCATTGCAAAGAGGATTGTGAAAGTGAAGGGTGTTTGCAGAAAAGCAGAGACAAGCATGAAGCAGAAAGGGAATACAGAACATTTAAAGCTCAGGTGCATCAAGAAAACATTGAAACCTTTCTCAGTTTCCCCACACAATACTGGCTAAAGGTTGTGCAACAGGAATACCTACTGTATGGTTTCTTAGAGGGAATAAAAACACAACAGAAAGACGAGACTAGGCAATGGGGCACAAAAGAGAACAACAACAACTTATCCTCCATTGGCTTGTAGGGTGAAGAGAACCCAGACAAGATGCCAGCCTCCCTATCCGGAAAGCTTGGCACTACCTCTCCTCACTGCCTGTTGGTGCCACAGTTAGCACGCTGGTCAGGAGTGAGGTTTAGCAGTTGGTGTGAGCATGGGGCTACCCTGTGCCGCTCTCTTCCAGGGGAGAATGTGCCCTGCTCCCTTCTCAGGGCAGGAGAACTGGCATGGCAGAGCCAGCGCAGATGGGTGAGCAGCACCACAGCTGGCAGGGCAGCTTGTGTTTAGACAATTAAATAGCCTGCCAGCAGCCATGCTTCTTGGAAATGATCACCCCGTAAATATTTCACCGAGTGTTGCCCATGGCCACTAAATACTGACAAATGCTTCCGTAACAAAGACTTGGTATCTGGACCTCAAATCAATTTGATCCCAAACTTCAGCCTTGCTCCCATAACTCCTCTTCACCCTGGTAAGATTATTTTAGTGGGGCTACATCAGTGTAGCTGCACCTGCTTCCTGGAGTTCTTTTTATTCCTTCTGCTTTCTTTTTTAAAAAATAAAATAAAAAAATTCTCAAGGTTTTATTTTTCTGGAGACTGTAATTTAAGAACAAGACATTTTGGGGGGTTTTGTTTTGTTTTAACAGCAAAAAAAAACAAGCCGGTGCCTCCAGTGAAAGGAAAACTTTCCCTGCCAGGATAAAGCGGAGGTGGCAGAAATGAGGATGTCGGAACAAAGAAACCAGGAGTGATCAGTATCCCATCACTGGAGCACACAGGGAAAGGAGAGAGAGCAATGGAACAGCAGCGGTGAGAAATATGCATGCATATTCAGCCCCTTTGTCAAAAAACCTTGTGCTGCAGCATTTCAATTAACAAAGTAGGATGGTTTACCTGATAAAATGCTCCCTGTGTGAGTGTAATTACATATTTATGCCCCACAGAGATTTTTTAATTTCTCTTCAGTTTGTTTGCCTTGAAAGTATTTGTCACTGGAAACGTTCTTGATGTGTAATTTTAAGGCAGAGTTGGCCAAATGTGTGGTTTGTTTTCATTTTAGATTTACTTCACTAAAGAAGGATTGGAAGATAATGTATATTTTCAGTGCAAAGAAAAAAAAATCAATAAGAAAGGTGATACAACAAAGAGCAGCAGCAAAGAACACACTCAAGTACTGCTTCAGAATTTTCACTCTTTTTATTTTTTCTTCCTCTCTTCAAATGTATTCTCAGGTGTTCAAAATAGCTCATTGTTCTGCCACTTTCACTTTGTCCCTGCTCCCCGCACATGTCCCTCATGTTTCCAATGCGGCTGCAATGAACCGACAGCTTTTTGGGGGTGTTTTCTCCCCGTCTGTGAGTCCCATGCAGACGGATCCCTGCCTTGGGATCTCAGTGCTGGGGCAGGGCTCAGACCCACATCCAGCAGCCAGTGTCAGATGTGATCAATCCTAAGGGCACGAGCAGTCACGTTGCACTTATTGGGCTTCCAACACCCACCTAAGTGCTCTGCTGGGCCTAACAGAGTTTAACTGATGTAAATTCCTCGTCAGGGTTTTGTTTAGCTATAGAGAAGCATGGTCAATATGTTCTTGAGAGCTGCTAGGACTACATAGTGAAGTGCAGACCTTTAGCTGCTATCAAAATCTACCTTGTCGTTGTTTGGTTTTCTTACTTATTTTCCCCGACTTCTTCAAAAAGATCTGGAAAGGATCTGGAGGTCAAAGCTGCACCAGTTCTGGCTGGAGAACAGCACGACAGCAGGTCACTGCTGGCCATGGAGGTCAGTATCTCTGTTGGCAGAGATTACTGGAGAGGTTCTCTCATGACACGCACCAGTTCAGCCAGTCATTGAGAGGCCACAACAGCATGAACCATTTTAGCATGGATTATGCTAGTTAACCTTGCAGATGGGGAAAAAGTTTGTGTGGAGTCAGGAGAGAGATCTGCAACAGCACCCACTTCCCCACAAAAAGCTATGCTGCGGCCTGTGCACTGGCACAGACATGGTTGTGCTCGGGCAGGCAGAGCTTTTATCTCCAAAGATGACAAATAGCCATATTCATCTCCCAGACCTGACAGCAATTTTTGACACTGGCATGATTGGATTCATCTTACAGGCCTGGCGGAGATAAATGGAGTCACGAAGCTGGCTTTGCTTATTCCTCTCAGATGGATCCCGGAGGGTCGTAACTAGCATTCAAGGATGCGCAAGGCGAACTCGTGTCTTCTTTTTATTGCTAGCTTGTGTGAGAGCTCTAGGAGCAGGGCTCAGAGATGCTATTTGACTCTGGTGCCTGCCAAACTGTGACACTTCCTTATCACAGCCAGAATTGTCTTCTCTTCCCCAGCTGTCCTAATGCCTGTGAAAGCAAAGCTCCTAGAAGAAAGGCAAAGAAGCTGGGTAAGGTCTATATGTGGGCATGGGACGTGATGTTGGGAATAAGGAGAAAATGCAAAGGAAATACCCTAAAATCTCAACCTGTTCAACCATCAGGATGACGGGGCTTTATCACAGCTTCCATACAATGTGGAATGTGGGCTTTGGCCCACATTGGTTGCCCAAAGAATGCAAAAATCCTTTCAGATACAAACACTGAGCAGCCAACCCTGTCCATATCTGTGTTTGTTACCTGTTTCACCCAAGAGGAAATGACAAAACCCAAGGGAAAACTGATGTGGGTTAACATACAATGGGGTGAGCATCCTGCTGCTCTGCCCTACCTGCTTCCAAGCTCAGATGCCCAACTGCAAAGCTTTCGCTGGGCCATTCCCACCTCAGACACCCTCCTGTAACACAAGACATGACATGAAATGGAGGCAAGCAGCTCTCAGCTGCAGAAAGCCACATCTGACCACCCAGGCACCAGCCTGCACCCTGGTGTAAGCTTTACCTCTTCTGTCTCACATGCTTTACACAGCCCCATGCAATGTTTTTCGAACATTTACCAAGCCAAGAAATGCTACCATGTGTTCACAAGCACCCTCAGTTAACCCGGACCCTTATTAACTCTTGCGAGCCCAGCTGCTAGCAGGAGATGCCCCAGCTCACAGGGCAGCCCTCTGGCTCCCACCCAGCCCATGTGCAGCTCCCCTGGGAGCCAGCATCCCGGGGCTGCCCGCCAGACCCCAGCAGCACAACAGCCTCTTGGCAGGCCAGCACTGCAGCTCCTGGAGGAAAGTCAGCAAGGCCTGCCGACCCGGCTGCCAACTCTCACTGCAGTACAACCCTCCTTAGCACAGCCCCATCCCACAGCAAGGCACCTAGGGGCATCTTGACACCCCCCACATCTAGGACTCCCATAGGTTTCTCCCCTCTTGGGAGTCCTAGATGCATAAAGACTTTGATATTCAGCCTGCAGGGACAGAAAAGACACCCGCTCATTGACTATACAATCTCCTGAGATCCCTTCTGGCCCCGTGTTTCTGTGACTGCTGAGCACTGCCGGCTGTCAGGGTGGGTTTTGAGATGCTGGCAGCTGTTTCCCAGCAGCTAGGCTGAGGTCAGACACCAGTCGGTTGTTGACACCAATTAGTTCTGGCTTGAATGGCCCAGATTATTTGCTCCTGTTGCAAGCAAAGAGGACCAATGAGAACAACAACAACAGAAAAGCAACCCAAAGCAAATAAGCAAACAAAACCCACAGCCTCTCAAAATGCATTATCTTTCATTCCTGGCTCTGAGAGTTTTTACTGTACCACTGCAGGACTCGTTACACTCTCTAGCCCTTTGTTCCAGCGGTGTCTTTTTATATTAACATGAGATGGACAACCAGCCACGTGGCAGCCAGATGCCCCTCTCAGAAGTGAAATGCTGCTCAGCAGCTTCCAGCCCCAATTCAGTCCTATTCCACTTCTGTGCCTACACTTCTCTTTGGCTTTCCCAGCCTCCTTTTTACCCCTTTGCCACTTAACCAAGGACCATTGGTCAGAAGTCCATGTCATTGCTGGGTGTGTTTGAGTGCCTGAAAAAGTCCTGAAGGATATTGGTTTCTTTGAGAGGTTCGCACACAACTTCACATGATATCTTGGAAATATCTGCTTTTTTAAGCTATATGGTAATGCACACTGTGCATCTGAGATTAGAATATGGCCCTGAGGAACAACACGCTCCTCTCTTTTTACAGCTGACAACGCATAGCTTATTTTTATGAGCGTCTCATTTTCAAGAGATTCAACTCCATTGTCTGGCAACCGCAGTTTCAAGGCAAATATCCAAAAATGGCTCAACTTTGAGGGCTGCCATATCTACCTTTGGGAACGCAAGCATTCACTGGGTGACGTTAGCCTGGCCTGTGTGCCCAAATGGGGGATGAGCATTTCTAAACCAGCTGGAGAGGCCTCCAGTCTCCCAACAAACAGCCTCAAAAATCTAGGGAAAGCTGCACAATGAGAGGCTGCTCAGAAAACTGCTCAAGAAAACCTAAGAAGAGAGGTCTGTTCCTGTGGCCTCTTTTTGCTGCTTTATAACAACCCTTTGCCCACCATCCCCTGCCTGCCTCCAACATCCCATAGTGCTCCTGGCACCAGATACAGCATCCACAGGTCCAAAGGGCAAGACTTTCTCAGGTGGGCTTTTGATCAGCCCTTTAGGCTATCCTACTCCTCTCTTTTTTCATTACTAAAGAGCTCAATACCAATCCTGTCTTCCTCTTAAGCCTCAGTATGTAGATAAATCTATATATATATATATATATAAAATAATAATAAAAAAGGCAAAACACCTGGGAAAGATGAGGAAATAAAACATCTGTTTTCAGCTAACTTTATGGGACCTGAATAACTGATCACTCCTGCATTTGTACCTCACCTCAAAACTAAGTTTATATACCCATCTTCCCTCCAGCCCAATCCATCTGTAGAAACATTGCCTTCAAACTGCATCACTGACACTTGAGCCCAAATGTCATTTCAAAAGCAAAACAAATGTGGCAAAAATAAGGCATGTGTAAAGAAATTGCCCCAAGGGGGCACAATATCAGCACACAGGGGAGCAGCCTGAGAGCCCCCAAGACCATGTGGACTTGGGCTGCCACATACAATGTGTTTGTACAGGGCCTACCACTCTCTTGGCCTGATCCTGCCAAGTCTCTAGCCTGCCACAATAACAGCAGCAACGATAATGAATTAAGTTGTGCCTGCAGTAGATGTGGCTATTTCATTTTGGCAGCGCGAATGTTGCTAAGTGAAAGCACGTCTTTCTGAACTGCCTTGCTCATGGGAACCATTTAATCATTATAGAGCAATTATAGAGGTCTTTATTCAGTTGTTCCTTAAGTCCTCATTCAGGAAAACCTATTTCAATGGGAACTGCGCCTGAAAGAGACTCATCAAAACCTGACCAGGAAATGGCCAGTAAGAGTAACCTATTTCCAAGAGAGAAAAACTCATGCATTACATCCATAATGGGTAACTTCTTATGAATACACCTATTGAAGTGTGTTATATTCATTAAACTCCATTTGGAGAGGAAGGGTAACCTTCCAGTTAACACAATTTCTTTGGGCTCGTGAGAGCTAGGTTCTGTTCCTGGGTCTGACGTAGACTCCCCCTGGGACCACGGTCACACCACTCAGTAATTCTACCTGGGTTTATCAAAACAGGTAGCAAGTCAGGACAGTAGTAAACATCAGTTGAATTGTATTTGTGGACTGCAGCCCCTGGTTCCTCCTCTGCAAAACAGAACAGATCATTTCCATCTTTTTATTTTATTTTTCTCTTTTCTTTCTGTTCACATTTTGAGACAGGGCCAGTCTTTCATTTTGTGTATGCCCAGTGCATCGTACAACATGTCTTTGATCAGGGCTGTGCTGTAACACAGAGCAAAAATACTAATTGTTATCAATACAAGCAAACAATGCTGTGCCTTTGTGGCAAATGTCCACTAGGAGCTTGACTGAGACCATCAACATTTCATTTGGGACTTAAGCCCCATTTGAACTTGTCTCCCAAAGCGAGAGTTTACAAACATGATTTAGTCCCTATTTGAGCAGCGCTTTGAAGATGTAAAGTACTAAATTGTGTATCTGTATGTATGAGGCAGAGGGAGAATGTGTAATTTCATTCTGCATTCAGGGAACACAAGATTTCCTTTTTTCCCTCTTTTTGGAAGGAAGTTTACTGCTGAGACTATTAGAGCAAATGCAAATGTGCAGGCTGTTTGTTAAGGTTCCAGGAGAAAAAGCTCAGGCAGTTGTTACCACGAGTATTTCTAGGAAAACGGGAAATCTTTGTCTTTAAGTGTATTTATTTAGCTAAAGAAAGTTTGCACAGCTTGTGTAGAATGGTTCTAGGGGAAATTAAATTTCAGCTGCACCTCTGTACCAGTCCTACACCTGACAATTCCTTCAACCAGCTAGTGATGTCCCAACCCACCAGCGCTTCTGCAGTGCTCAGAACCAGCATCAGAGAGAAGCTGTTGTGCAATCATCTTTTTTTTGTTTGTTTACTCTAATCCAAGGAAGAGGCAATAACTGTATTTCTGCACTCGACAGATTGCCTGTTCTGTAGCAGAACCCTCCAGAAAAGCTCCCAAAAGCATGTGTAAGAAGCATGAGGAATTTCCAAGTCCCACTGGAGGCTGTAAGTAAATTAGTAGTAACTACTATCATCTTTTAGGCAGGTTCAAGAATAATAAAGTTATATTGTGTGTTTATATAGGCTGGTATAGACAGCTGTATATCATTTCTGCTTGTGATCCAAGCTGGACAGTGTATGTCAGGTTTGGTCCAGAAGCTGTGGAGCTACATCAGCTTATTAGGGCTTATTAACTTGGACACAGCCTCGTGCCAGTGTATCCACAGCTTCCAAACTGGAGATAGCTTGCATTCAGCTAGGCTGGACAGCAGTCACTGGTGCAGTCCCTGTGGTCACACTTTACTGCACTTTTCTTCACACTTGTCTTCACCTATGAAATCACTGCTCCATAAAACTGCTGCAATATAGGCAAGTGAAATTAGGTCTTGGAAATGGTAGTGCACAACTCCAAACACGAGCTAAACCAATGCACTGTTGGATGTCCTTAAGGAGAGGGAGGCTGCAAGATTTTTGGCCATGGATAGAAGCTTGGAGGAGAGGCAAAGGCTTTTGAAGAGAAGTCTGGACAGGGAATATAGAAAGGAAATGTGCTGGAAGGGGGCATGGAGAGAGAGGTCTGGAATATATGGTGGGGAAAGGAGTTGGCCACAGAGCCGTACACTGTGCCCAGTAGTGGCTGCACTTTATGAAATATGGAAGATATGACTAAACTGGAAGTTAAAAAAAATACCTAAGTGAAGAGACAAAGGCTTTAACATTTTATATGGCTTGTTGGCAAAAGAGGATCTGAGAACTGAAAATGGGCAAGAGAGACAGAAAAAGAACGGACATCTGCAGATGTTGACAGTGATTTAGGAAGCAGAAGAAATGAGCAGAGACAGAGGATGTTTTTGGGCAACGTGTTTCCCTTGAAAGATGCACAAACTCTGGTCAACCAAACTGCTTAGTGAGTTAATGCAACTATAAGATTTTTTCATCAAAATTTGATTCTAAACAAAGTAGTTTGCTTCCTCAGTTTAAAAACAGTGCTTTCACTTCAAAATCTTTTTTTTTTCAAAAGAAAAAACTTTTTTTTTAAAATAAACTTTTTTTTTTTTTTTAAAAAAATAACAACAACTATACTTCCATTTTAATCCAGAAAATTGAATTGAAAACACACACACAAAAAAATAAAAGTTATTTGAACCACAATGATATATAACGGCTAGGACTCTATGACCTTTAATTTTATATAAGGAGATATTTTCCTCTGCTTATAGAAATGTTGAAAATTGAAAAACAAAAACAAACAAACAAACAAAATATAATACTCCCACAATTATAGGATCAAAAGCATTTTTCCTGATTTTCAGTTACCATCACTGACAACCCCCTGCCCTCAAATCTGAATTATCAAAAAGATTTATCAGTGATTTCCTTGGAAGCACAGCCATGAGCTGATACATTATTGTTACAGACCTTTTCCTTCCACAATCTAATCATCGGCTATTAATATATTCCCAGTGCTTGTTCCATAAAGATTCTGGAGCACAGAGCCTCAGCAGGTGCAAGGCAAGGCGGCTGCACTGTTTTGTGGCACCACGATAATTTTAATAAAGCTGAAAGCCAGCCAATTCTTTTATGTGCTAACCTTCCGACGGTAGGCTGCAGGTCAGTACCAGCAAGAAGGATGAGCAAGTTCCCATGCTGCTCCCCACCCCGCATGAGCATGCCGACGTCAGGACAAGAGGGCTGAGACAAGGCGCTGCACCATCAAGGCATTGCCCAACGTGTTATGGGTGGGGGGGCCAGGGGGCTGTACACTTGGCTCTCCTGAAACGTGCTGTTTTGCAGGAGGGTGAGGATTTTCTTGCTTCACTTTTGGTTCTGCACCTTTAGCAGTTTGCATGTGCCCCACACACTAAGCATGCACTTCTAAAGAACATCCTGATGTTCTAGTTTGTACAAAATATTTGCTAAACATCCTGAAATATGTTACTTGCATTTCAGCAACACCAAGATAGCCCAGATGGAATCAGTATCATGTAGTGCTACATCTCATGTAGTGCCAAACATCACAGCATACAGGATAAAGAGAGAATGGGAGGAACTATAAGATTTTAAAAGTAAATAATTTACACAGTCAACATTAGATTCCAGAGATATGTTTCATCTGCCTATATGTATTTACATATTTACACTGCCTGTGTCTAAGCTAATTACTCTGCCTTCTCATTAAGGCTACTGGAGATCTAGTCAAAATAATCAGTGGAGCATAGGATGTGATTCACTTTTTCTTAAGTAGCTATCAAAATGTGGTCAAATTAGTTACAACCTAAGAACATCTTTGCTTCCTACCACAGAACCACAGGGTGACTGGCACAGCTACGCATGTCTAGGGTTAGTGAAGTGAGTCTAACCCAACTCTCTTGTCTTTCCATCCAGCTCCCTGTATATTAAGCTATGTTGCCTCTGTGGCACAGAGGGAAGAATTTCATTCTTTCACCCTGCAGTTTTCTACTTCATTCCAAAGAAAGATCTTTCCCTCTCCAGCCATCTTGAAAGTGAGAAAAGTGAATGTGCATGGAAACCATTAATACAAATCTGTAGGACTCCCCAAAAGTGAGTTGCATTTGTTTTCAAGTTAAGAAGTCAATATTTTGCTTCAGCTTGATTTTTCCTGCTCATATGTGAATATATTCAGCACTGGGAAGAAAAAAATAAAGAGAAAGGGAAAAAAAAAAAAAAGAGAGAGAGAAAAAAAAAAGCTATCTTCAGCAATGTGATATGTTATCTTGCCAGTGATGTTTTTCCCCTGTTTGAATTTAAAATGAAATCAGATCTGGATGGAGGAATACCACTTGCTGCTTTATGTACATACATACTACATCTATACAGGTTTTGTGTATGTGCATACATTATGAATAGATTAGTAATCACTTTTTTGTTGTTTATGAAGTTTTAGTAGATAAAAAGGACAAATATAGCACTCTCACACAAAGCAGTACACTAGGATTAAAATAAATGCATAGCTAAGAACCTGCTTAATTAACTCATGTTAAGAAAACAACTTCTTTCAAACACCACACAGAATTAAGACACATTCAGGCAGGTTTCTCAGAGACCAAAGTTGCAGACAGATGCCAAAAGGAAATGACAAAATTTCCAGAGAGCTACCAACCTAACCTAAGCTGTTTAACTGTGTTTGTAAATTCACAAGGCACCCAACTGCTTATCCAAATACCACACTTCCACGGATCAGGTACTAAATTACAATGTGTGTGGCATATTCAAGTACCAGACTTTGTTAAAGATCAGTCCCTCTTCTTATTAACGTCTACTCCTGCAGAGATGGAAGCTTCTGTTCAGAGGCACTGCATCCTTACAAATCCCAGTAGAACCTCTGTACTTAGTAAATTCATCTTTAGCAGTAATTATATTTTCCAAGTGACAACAAAAGAAATCAGCAAAACTCCCAAAACAGTTTCTTTCATTATCCTTTAGCGAGCAGAGTTACTCTGGGTAGATAAACCAAGGAAATAAATGGATATTCACAATTACCACAATGAAGACAGAAATACTGTTCCAAAGGAGGGAGAGAGATGAGGGAGAGAGTACGGCTATTCGATTCCACTTACTCTGTACAGGACACTGACAGGCACTCTTGGAGGTGTCTTTGTGGCATGGAAGTGGCTTCATTTCAAACAAGCACAGGCTCAGAGATGAACATAATTTCTCAAAATTCATCTCGCTTCCAAACTTCTCCTCTCCAGGGACATAACCTTTGAAATATGAGGGGCCAAATCAAATGGACATTATAGCTAATGGTTAACCGTAAAGTACTGTCTCGGTTTCAGAAACATCATCCTACTATACAAAAGAGCTAAAAATGTGGGAGCATCCTGGTATGAAAACCATTGGCTTTTTCCACTGAGCAAAACCACAACGTGGCAGACAGAGTCATAGAAAGAGCTCTTATTCATACATGGCTGCAGTCATGTTTATTTCTGGAATAATATTTCAGTTTGTGACATGTGCAGCAGGTCAAGTTTTCCCAGGTAGCTGGCAAACACTAATGAAATATTCTCAGTAGTACTTCACAGCTAATTCATCATTTTTCTAAGATGGACCTAATGAAAAACCACTACTCAGTGCAATATCCCACACAATCAACCTCACCTCAATGAAACTGCATTATTTAATTCTCTTTTTGTTATACCCCCGACTATTCAATCACTCCCAAACCACCACTTAAGAAAGGCAATCCCAATAGGGTATTTACAGTCCAACATAAAGTGTCATAAATATTTTTGGAGCACTTTGGTCACTTTGGAGGGACTTGAGAGAGATTATACTCTTTACTGCATGAAACCCGCAGGAACTGCTTGATACGATACAGACTTTAGAAGGGGGCTGATGTCTTGGTGTGCAGGACTGAATATCTATTTTTCCATCTGATTAATATAAGGAACCCATGCCTACCTCATCCATCTACAGAGTCTCTCCCTCCAGTTCAGTTAGTGATAACCACAAAAATGCTAAACAGAACAAACAAGGATTTACCCTAAAGTAATCTGCAGGTGCCACATCAGCCAATCTTCCCTTCAGATACACATACAGAAAAGATAACACACAATATTTAGCAATCCATTTTTCTATTCTGTTTCATTACCACCTCAATGGAATACACACACACACAGACACACACACACACAGGCATGTATATGGCAAGGAGTGGGGGCAGGAGGAAAGAAGATACAAGAAAATGGAACATTTAAGTCCCTATAGTCAAACCTAGTGCTGCACAATCAAAGAGGAAAATAAATTCAAGAATTTGCAAAAAATTCTGAGCTGAGATCAAAACTGGAGCTTGTTTTCCTTCCCCGAAATACTGTTTGACTTTAGGGCATTGTAGTCTTCTACCTCCTGTATGTCCTTTTAAAAAAACTGAACTGTGTAATGGGAACAGGTGCCAGTAATAAAGCCTAGAAACTCTATTTGTCCTGGTAAGAAATTGTCATCTCACTACATAAGCACAGCCTGGTACTGTCGATAAATATAAACAGCATTTTGATAAAGATAAATCATAAAGCAGTTCTTTGGTCTTCTAAAGAGACCGGGTATTGTGGACAGCTGTTTGGCTGCTGGAGCTACATTTAATGAGATTTATGCACAAAACTGCTTGCACGTTTGAGTGATATATTTCACAATGGCACTGAAAACAATTGGGTGTTGTGGGATAAGTACCTTTTACAGTATATCAAGGTCAAACCTTTTACTTGATGTACTTAACTAACCATGTAAAATATTACATCAGCAAGCCTATGAGGCACTTAGAGATATATTCATATTTGCATAATGTCCTCTGTAAGTTAGTCTGCGGTCCTTAAGGGTGTTTAGAATAACTGCATGCAAGAATATACTTAATCCAATCTCATTTTAGCTTTTGCTCTTTTAAGATTTCAAAATTAATAAATCCTCCTGATACTCCAAATTACCATGAGCTTTTATAAGCATAACTTTGTAACTTTAACCCATTTATGAACATACCCTACAGGCATATGTACTAATGAATAAGAAATAACATTAGAAGTTTAAAGATGGTCTCTTTATGAAGTAATGTAAGAAAATCCTGTTAGCTGGATCAAGTACAAAAGTGTGATTTCTTAAAAATAGAAAATCCTTCACAAAATTACTTGTAATTACAATAACCAAAGGATAAAAAGTAAGAATAGTTTAAGTATTGTGCATTATTTAACTTGGTACATGAAATATGTTTTATGTATATGTATGAAGCATGCAAATAGAAATCTGATCTAAAGTGTGCTTCCATGGCTACGGGATTTAAAATTATTTATTTATTTTTCTATTGTGTTTGATTGCCGTCAAGAATACTGACAGATAAAGGATTTCAAATTACCTTAAACACTTGGTGGCTCTTCAAATGAAATAAGCTCTTCTTTCTTTTGCCTGGAAGACAGTTGGGAGAGATGGGGAAATCTTCCTGGTCAGAGGTTCTCCCAACACCCTGCCAGTTCTCCAGGATCCACAACCTAAACAGCTTCTTTAAGGAGAATTAAGGAGATGATAAAAGCTCATCACAATAAATGGGTTCATAACCAAAATTTCTCTGTCTGCTTGCCATGGTGTTAAAACAGAAACTGCTGTCTAGCCACTATCAGGAGTCTTTAGAAGCAATTGAGTGCAATAAATGTCCCAGTGGCCAAACCCTGCAGAAGTAGGGGAAGAGAAGAAGACTGAGTCCTTGACATTGATGCTGGTGGCTCAGAGGGGAAGTTAAAAAAAAAAAAAAAAAATGTCCATGTGGAAAACACATGGAAGTTGGAAATAAAGATTAATTTGGCCCATTTAATACATGCAGAGAAAAAATATATAGAGCATCTCCTGCTTTATTTTCCTCTTCCTGCTTCAAATTAAAAATTAAATGTCCCCAAATTATAGGGACCTCCCCTTTTCCAGTTATTACTTATTATGATAATCCATTTTGTTCTGTCCCCAGATCAGCCTTAATCACTATTCTCCTTGCACAAAATAACTAAAAAAGGGGATTTTATCTGGTATGAGCAGTCGGTGTGTATCATCAGAGCTGCTTTAGATCAATGGAGCTATGATACTAAGAAAAGCTGAACAGCTGGCCCTGAGACCTTAGTGTTCCCAATAGATTAACTCTGTTGATTTCCTAAGAGTGGCATTTCAGCATATCGAGAATGTATTGCTTTCAGAAGGAGGACAGGTGCAAGTCCCAGACGTCAAAGGAGTCACCCTTTTATTGTAAGGAAGCTGAAGTGTATTGACAGGTCTTACAACGAAAGCCATTTCATTCATCACATGTTGACTTTGGCAAGTTTTTGCCCTGCTCAGTGGAGCAAGAATAAAATAAATTTAAAGCAATGACAACCGAGGTTTTGCCAGGTGGGTGTGCTATAGAGATGCTCTACAGCTCTTCCACTGGATGTCACTCTGACATTGAGCCGAATTCGAGACTTTCTGCAGACCAAAGTGGCTTTGTTCGGGGAATAATGCAAGAGCTGGTGGAGAGAAAAGCTAAGTGACTTCTTATTAAAGCAGCTTCAGATATCCAGTAACTCCTTAAGAAGTGGGATCGTCCTTTGTCACAGGGATTGAGGGGGCAAGACAGCACATAAAGAATAATTCTTCAGCCCCAGCAAAAACAAGGCTGGAAGGGGATAGATCTGCTCTCTGTAAATAAATCTGAATGCTTAATGCCTAGAGGGAGAAAGTACTGAAGCTAAAGGACAGCAGTGCACATGAGCATAAGAGAGTCGTGATCTTATTTAGACTGGAAATTGGAGGACAGCCTCAGCCTATACGATCAGAGGGGCACGGGGCTGGCTGGCTGAGTGGCCTAGCAGGACAGCTCTCCCCCTCCACCCAAGCAAACAAACCCCAGCTAGGACTAAAAAGGACCTTGTTCTGTTTATGAATGGCACTGTAGCATGTCACTGCATGGGCTGGGGGCTGACCTAGCTCAGTGACCCAGGAGGTCTCCTCTTTCTTAGGTATCAGCAGCACCTTAGCTACTGCTCACCTCGGTGGCGTACTAAGGCGAAGGATTTCAAATGAGCCCAGCCCACAGCACAGAATAGCCAGGGATATTTCTGCCTCCTGGCATCCTCCTGCCTCCCTGCGCTTGGCTCTGTCACACTCATGGGGAGGGACAGTCACACAGGACTGAAAAGCAAACCCAAACTGGATGGGTTTTAAAGCACTGTAGAAGAAATCAGCAGGAACTATATTCACATCAAGCCATTAATATTTAGTCTAGACACAGGACTGGAAGTGAAGCAATCCGTCATGTACTGCTACATCCGCTGGAAATCTTACTGCAGTATCCCAGGAAATCCTTTAGCAGAGACAAACTCATTTTTCTTTCAAAACCAGAAGCGGCGTCACACCACCCTGACCACCGGTAGGTTCCTGCTGACCCCTGTCAGCTGCAGGGGCGCAGGTAAATGGGGCCTGGGCAGAGGGTGTTGCCGTGGGATGCTCAGCACCTCGGGCACCTTTTACCTGAGTTTCCATCTGACCACCAGGAGCACACCAGGACCTGGGCAGCGACGCTCGCTGCCAGCTGGCACTGGTACCTGAGAGCCCTTCACCGCGTGGTGAAGCCGGCAGCAGGTGACACACGGAGGCCACCCAGGCAGAGGAAAGCCTCAGCCTGCTCTGACAGCATCTGTCACAACAAGCTGTGCAGTGCCCAGCCTTTGGGGCAGGTCACAGGCCTGCAAAAACACCCCCCTCGCTGCACAATAGAGCCGCACAGCCAGCAATGCAGCAAATAGCTCGGTAACACTCCGCCACCAAATCCTAAAGAGCTAGGGAAGAAAATGACTGCCTGCTACGTAAAGCATTTTGTGTGATAGGCACGGACAACTTACAGAGGTAATCTCAGATCACTTCCCTTGGGAAGCCTCAGAGGTTCTCACAGGTGATGTTTCGGGTGCTCTCCACACTTCTCATTTGCTTTTCTCCCCATATATCCAGCAGGTGGGATAAGGCAATATCACATGCAGCAGAAACATCTGGATTCCCAAATCTTCGGCCTCTGGGAGGTGCTGCACTGCTTGCCTACAGGTGGACCCAGCAGCTCTTACAGCTGCTGCCCTGCACCCTTTTTGCAGGAGGGGTCCCCAGCGAGTCTTTCTTACCCATTCACCTTCCCTATTGGAAATGCAGCCAATTAAATTGCTAACCTAGTAATGAAGAGAAACCCCTTCACAAAGGAATTCACACCTCATTTAATCAACAGTTAACAGTCTAGGCACCTAGATCATCCCTCTGCTGCTGTAGTCTACACCATCACCACCAAAAGCCTTCTCCTGCCCTTCAGACCCAGCCTCCACCAGAACATGACAACAGCTGAACAATGGCAAGAGTCTGGATAAGCCTAAGTATCTAACCAAAGGTAGTTTATATTCCCATGCCAACATTATTTGTGCAAGGGAATCATTTAAAGGATCGCTGGTAGACTCCTAACAACCAAGGAAACGAACCATCAAACAGACAAACTCCCCCTCCTGTCTGTGATCGTGGGTTCTCATCCAAGCATTAAGCAGGTCTTGCAAATGCCAGCCAAGATCAGGCATCTTCAGACTGCCACCACTAATATTAGAAAAAGACCAAACTGCAACACAGCAGGGCTTCTTGTTCTCATATGGATGGTTACTAAGCCAAAAGGAAAAACAAAAAAAAATAATAATAAAAAAATAATAAAAAATCTACATTTCAAAATACAACATTGATACAAATCCTGAGTTCAGACTGTACCTAATCAGAAAATCTAATAGAAAATAATAGAAAAGTATGGAAGGTGTAGGAACAACTAAATGTAGTGAGCATAGTGAAACCCGAATTACAGCAATAAATTGCAAATGCTGAGAGCGACTGAAGACAGGCCAGCTAAGCATCTCTGGGAAGGCCACAGCACAGGCATTCATCCTAGCAGACAACCAGAAGAAGAAATGAAATCGAGCACTTACAAAAATATTTCCAGCTATACTCATTTTTTACAAAGAACAACCAGCATGTCCTTGGCAGGGGGAAAGAGGGGAAGCTTTAACAGCAAGCAATGATTTCTGGTGTCTGCAAAGCCAGGAATAAAAATACTTTGTGATATAAAAGTCATTCTTTATTTCCAACTATATGAATTACTGTCCACAGAATACACTTATTTGTGTTTAATAATTTTATGTAAACATTCAAGTGTCGAATGTACAGAGAGAGAAAAGATGTCACTGAACCTTAGCCATGTGACAAGTCTGAAGTGACTACCACCGTATTACTGAAATAACCAAGGAAAGAAGAGTCTGACATTCCTAATTTCTTAAAGGATGAATAATTTAATTTAATTCCCACACTGAATAACAGATTTACTTGTAAATGCTCAGACTCATTCTGCACTCAGGGTAAGTACTGTGGCTTTGGGGAAGAAACACTGTATTTTCTTTTGTATACAACAGTAAGTTTGCGACAAGCCTTCAACTGCAAATCTCAATTCCCCTCATTTATTGGGCCATCATTGATGTGTCTGTAACAACAGAAGGCAGAGATTTGAGAGTCTTGTAAAGGGTTTAGATACACAAGGCCCATTAGACTCACAGGAACTGTTCCTGTAAATCTTTCAGGCAGCTCTAAAAAATCTCAGCCTGAATTCCTTCTCTATTTGCATGTTTTAAGGAAGCTAGACAAAGCCCAGGAAAAGAGAAGCATGCAGAGGGGAGACTACATTATCAGAGGTACTGCTGTTAGCAAGGTAAAATAAGAGAATTAGCTTTGCAAGGTAGCAAAACTTTAAAAAGTGCACTTAGAAGTGCCATCACGTTTGTCCTGCATATGTTCTTGTCACACGTGGTATCAAAATGTTTCAATGCCACGTGTGACATGGGACAGTTAGCTGCATGCAGTGGTTGGCCAGAGATGAACGTGCTTCTGAAAGACTGCAAGTAACCGAACACAACAAGAAAGATAAGTTTAAGTAGCTGAAGAAAGGAAAGAAATTCATCCCATTTCAATTAACTGGAAAGGCTGAATGGAAATATTTACTCCAAAATAGCACTATCAGCTTCAAGTCTGATTCTCCTTTAGGGGACAGAAAGTTTGATAAAAATGTAGCACCCTGGTGCTGATTATGATAAATGCTCATTGAGGACGTACTTTGGTGGTGATAAGGAGCTGCATGACCTTGTGGAGACCCAGCGCTCAAAGGCACATGCTTGCAGTGGCAACAGCTGCACCTTCGTGCAGGAGCATTTCTTCTGCAGAGAAAGCAAATAAAGAAATAAGCCCAGCTCTGACACAAAACATCTTTTAACTCAATTACTGTTTACAAACAGAGCCGTGCTCCTGTCTGGGGAAGCGGAGCCCAGATACTGTCAAAGTGGATAAAAGAAAAAGGGAGGGAAAAAAAAAAAAAGAGAGAGAGAGAAAAGAAAAGAAAATAATAATAAACTTTGCCCCAGTATCCCTCCTATTTCTCTCCCAGGTCACTCAGAGAACTGCCTTCAGTCCCACCAGGAGAAGCAGCGAGGATTGGCCTCCCTAGAGGAGCGGGCAACATGAAAGTCTGGAATGCACTCCGCTCTGCACCCATCACGGCGAGGCATTTGAATATTGGATTTAGTGTTGTGCTTCCACAGATATAAAATTAGGCCGACAGAAGTCTGGATTCAGGCCCTTGCTCCATACTGCTAACTTGTAGAGAGCTGGTAGCCAAAAGCATTTGGAACGGTTGTCTCTCTCCAGATGCTGCCATTCATTTCTGTGGGAACAAGACCACTTACATCTAATTACAGTTTCTGCTCAAATTAACAGGACAGAAATGACAGCAAAAAAAACTTCTCTGGACTAACTGGGAGACCTTTCGTCGGCATGGCTTGTGAAATGGTTGACTTTCAAACACACCGACTTTTAAATAATTTAAAGTTCATGTTTCAGCTGCAGAGTTTGTCTCATCAGCATATTAAAGCATCAGCAAAAGGGGGGCATAGGGAGGGGAAGGGACAGTTTTAATAAAGAGAGATCTCATTTGTGAAATATTTCTTGAACAACCATGCAGACAACTATAGAACTCAGATCATCATGGCATAAAACATGACTTTTTTCTATCAAAATAAATGCCAATTGTGCATTGCATTATGTAATGCAGACACAAGTTACACACACTTTTTCACCAAATATTGCATATGAACTGAAGCATACTCATGCAGACTTACACATGTACATGTAACTACATCTCACTTAGTTGTGGAAATCCACCACAGGGTAAGGAAGTTACATGGTCTGCAGTTTTCAGATGAGAATCAAGCCACCCATGTACACCTCCCTTCCTTGCATAACACGTACCACCTGGATCACATCCATAGCTGATCGTATACAGAATATTTCTGTCCTGAGTCCTTGGGAGTTTTGTTATTGCTTTCAGCTGGACTATGTTACCACCATAGGTGTTGACTGACATTGCTTAGAGTGGTCCAGTCATTAAAAGGATGGAAAAAAAGGAAGGTGTAAAGCTATGAAATACCTTCCCGCTGCCTCATCAGGCAGTAGCAATGGAGTGGCTATAGGCTCATAAGGGGTCTCCACGTCCTGCTGGTGAATCAACATCCTATTCAGGTCTCCTCCCAGCTGAACAGAAAATCTGCACATGAAAATCATTCTGTGGTACTACTCATTACTGATGTATTATTCTGGTCCAACCTTGGATAAAAAAGGGGGTTACATCAACATAGTTTATAGCTTAATAGATTGAATGGAAATTGCTGTCTTTTTTATATATATATATTTTTAACACAAATTCATTGGCAAATAGGTACTTTTGCAGCTCCACATATTTGGATATTACATGGATATACAGGCACAGCCCTGGTCTAAATAAGAAAGAGGGAGAGAGCACAAGTGCTGTACAGTGCAGAGACACACAGTCCTACTTAGTGTTTAATCATTTCTAGGCTGTGAGTGAATCTATACCTGATACATGCAGATATATACAAGCAAACACTTACCAGCTCAGAATGAGCAAACTACAACCCTGAAAAGAAAATGAATAGACAAATAACCATGCACAGAAGTTGCTGCTAGATACGGGCCTTCTGTCTGATGTCGCAGGTAAGCAAGGGCCAAACACAAGCGATGACTTGACACTTCACAGCATACTGAAAACCCATCTCAAGACTTATACTACAACCAAAAACATTAAAATGAGCTCGTAGCTGGCTTCCCACACACCAGCTCCTAGATTCTGAAATCAATTTCTCCTCCAGATTTCACAGCTGGGCAGTGTTAAAGAACCTGGATCTAGGTCCAGCTTCTGACTTGTCACAAGGGGCAAAGTGAAATTGCAGCAACTCTCAGGCATCTGTTTTGTGTGTGCCAGTTGTAAAGGCAGCAATAATTTACAGACTGCAAGGCACAAAATTTGACTCTTCCTTCTGTTTTAGCAGCAGAGCCCTCAAGACACAGCAATCCAAGTAAAAATCCTTCATGAGAAATACTGGACTTTCCCTCGCACTGGGCAGACTTGAGAAACAATTTCAAATCTGAAACGAAATGAAGAGGAGAAAATATATACAATATGAATCTAGACCAAATTCATAGGAAAAGCATGAATTCATTTTAACTCTTACTTGTCCCACCTTTCTTTAGGATAATTTAAGGCTCTCCATTTGTTTTTACTTAATTATTCCAAACAGAGGTGACATGGCATGGTTTCAGCACATTACACCTGTTTAAAAGTGATTTTCAAACAAACACTGTAAAATCTATGAGACACACATAGAATTCCTTGCTCAGAGTCCAGTGCAGTTTCCATTGAGGTACTTGGAGCTGAATGGCAGTTGCACTGGACCTTTAAGCTGAGATTCTCAGAAGCTTCCCAGTGACTCACAGCACGTCTACACAGCTAGTTAGGCTTGTGTCTGCGCCCATCTTTAACTCACTAGTCATCCCCACAGTTAACCCTAGATGCTCCTCTAGACTGATGCTTGAAGACCTTCAAGAAGAGTAGGGTAAAGAGAAGAATTGGTGCTTTTTTTGAACTACGAGGGAAGATGCAAGCTGCAGCACATGAGAGCATGAATATTCCAACGAGAACTAATAGGTCATTCATACACTTAAAACTAAGACATGTTCATCTGTTCTGCTGAATCTAATCTCTAAAATCTTCCATATTTACTACTTTTCACAGAATACATATCCCAGTTGATTTTCCAGGTAAATTCAACGGAATAGGGAAACACAGAAGTATATTATTATTATTATTATTATTTCAGGCACATTAACATATTTGTAGTTTCCTGAAATTAAGCTTGCACTGGTAGCTGTAAGAAGAAACCAGTATCTATGAACCAGGTAAAAGAGAAATAAAGCCGCTAAAAAAAAGTTCTTTGTAAGAGACTAGATAAAAGTTGACTTTTTTTTTTTTTTTTTTTTTTTTTCCTAGCAGAAAGTCATAGGACATTGGAATTTGTATAACACAGAAATGGACAGCTATAAATTTGTTATCACCTTGCACTATTTTAATCTTTCCCAGAAGAGATCTTCTTTCTAGCCAAATATTAGGGATATTGTCACTTGGTTCCAAGGATAAATTCCTGGAACAACAGCCACGAAGTTGACAGGTTTAAAGCTTTATCTAGAGGGAACATGGTAGGGAACGTGCTGCAAAACAGATTTTTCATTTGAGAATCATTCCAAGAGCTGCAAAACTACAGCAGTTTCCAAAATATAGGACAGACCTCCTCAGGTTATTGCCTTACTAACAACATGTCTGCACAGCCAACAATGAAAAATTCACAAGAACAGCTTGTCACATGGCTCAGTGTTCAACTTGCTTTCCAGCCTCTGAATCTAATCTTACCTTGAGCGTTCCTTATCGCAGGAGGAAGGTAGTCTCGCAGTTAAGACGGGGCTAGGCTGCAAAGCCACAAGAGTTCACGTCCCAGTCCTGATTCTGAGTTTTGAAGAGCTTGCTTAATACTTCCAACATGCAGTTTTCCATCTGTAAAATGGGGATAACAGCACTTATGGTTTTCTTTTCAGTCCTTCTAGACCTTGGAATTATTAGGAAACAGTCTTGTAGCACGTATTTACTTTCTGTTTTGTGGAACAGGACATGAAATGCCATTTGAACCCATAAGCAATTTAGCAATATTAATGAAAGCTAATGAAGCAATGAAATAAATTGCCAAGAGATCTTGTGGTCTATCCAGCTATTAAGGCCAGGTTAGACCAAAAACTTCCCACAATTATTTAAACAAAATTGATACCATCTTGGAATAAGCAGTCCAGCTACACTATTACTTCTCAATATTGTTCACCACTTAAGAATCCTTTCTTGCCTGGCTCTGGTATGACAGTTCTGGGTCTGAAGAGATTTCATCTCTAACTTAATTGCTTATTAGCAACACCAAGGAAGGAAAGTCTGAAGGAAAATATTTTGTGACTCCTACCCCCACAAAAGCTAAACTGTAATTCAACCTGAAGATGCTGGGCCTGATGGAGTAACTTCAGGATGAAATTATCTGGGTAATGTAGGCCAGACGCCGGGACAGATGATCACAGTAGATCCTGCAAGTCTTGCAAAAAAATGGCTAATCCACTGTGACCAACTGTTAGCCAGGGCTCATGGGCAATTAGTGATTTCTTATCCTAACAACACACAAGTCATGCAAAGGGCAGATATAGGGAAGCCTTCACAAATTTTGGAGGAGCAAATATTGTCCTGGATATTACAGATCATTTGGTGATTTTCCGCACATCAGATGAAGGCACACATTTTGAAGAATACAGTCTGCAAATTGTTCACCCCATTCCACTAAGCCTACTAAATCATCTGGAGGTGTCCCAGTTAAGCAGAACAACAATCCCTATTAAGTGGCACTCATTGCCACTAAGCACCATTGGACTTACATGATTTCCCTTGTAGATGTCTGGATTAAGTGGTTTTGCCAACTAAGCACCTCCTTTTTCTGATTCAGCGGAGCATACTGAATCATACGTATTTTACTGCTTTATGTATTTCAAACAGCATGAAAAACTGGCTGGTTTTGTGGAAATTAAAATACAGTTTATCTGTTGCACAAGTTTTCAATACACGTGAGCTCCCAATGCATGTGGAATACATTTCATCCCATCTATATATACAGTCCCGCATTATGTATATAGAGGTTTTCAGAGAGCAGCGAACAGCCTTCCCGTGCACTTACCCTGGTCTGATAACATTCTTAGGAAACAGAAATCATATGCTGAATGTTGGAATAATGTCAGCGCATAAAGGAAAGGGAAATAAATAAATAAAGCAAGCCCAAATCCCAGCACCTTGAAGCAAAGCTCTGAGAAACTGCCTGCCTCAATGGAAAATCCTAAGGCTGGTGAATTTGGCCGCTTTCAGAGCGCGGTTCAGCGAGTAATGCCTCTTTCATTGGGCACTCAAAGCTCTAGAGTCACATCTGTTTGTGCTGGCGCAAGATTGGCACGCTGCTCCCGCTGATGAAAGCCGAAGCGATGGTGCCAATCTACAGGGAAAAGCATGGCTTTCAGGATTTTCCTTTCTTTCCTTTTGCTGCAAGTAGTCTAACACAGTGCCAAGGCAGCAGAAGAGGTGAGCGCGCACAAGTTTCCTTTGGAGGACAAGGAAGGAGGGGGTGAGGAGGAGGGGGGGGGAAAGGTTCGGCTTTCAGACAAGATGCCTTGTTATAGATTTCTTTCTTTTTTGGTGATAACAGAGCAGGTCAACAATGATCTGGAGCTACTGAAGGCAACAGAAGGGTTGCCATTAACTTCCACAGAAGCAGCTTTATTCCCTACGCCTCTGCACGGCAAGCACACATGTCCCCTAGCTTTGAATGTGAATGTGCCTGATTTTCAGAAGACATGCTTCAAAAACTCCTTCCTTTTCAGAAGAGGTGGAACAAGCCCTCATAGGTTTGCAGACTCTCACATTTGCCCCAGAGAAGCACTTAGGCACTGACGAGCTATGGGCTGCAAAGCCTAGTGTTCAGGCAGCTGGTCCCAAGAGCCCAAACAGCTTTGTGGTGCATGCCTAGGTTCCTTCCCCAAGGGATGGGGAGAGCTAGAGGCCTCTGAATCTGGCTGCCAAGCATCTTTTGTAGCTCATGCTTACAACAGTAACCCTGTCAACTTTATTCAGCATGGTTCAAATAACTCGCACTTCCTTTTTTCGCCATCCTTTCCTCAGGGCAGTCAGGGAACAATATCCAGAACTATAGCTGGAGAGATGCAGACTAGGTCCAAGCTGCTACCTCCACCCAAGACATCGAGGAAGGGCTAAGGACATGCACTTCATTTCTAGGCTCAAATGAACAGGAAAAAATGCTACATCCCACAGACAATCTCAAAACAGGGCTCAGCCAGGAAGAAATTTGAGACCCAAGGCTCTACTCGTCTGACAGAGCAAAGACTGCAAATTGTTTGATACCCAGGTTTCTGATATGGTTCCCTAAGCATCACATGGAAAACAGGGCCAGGAAATTAATGCACACTATACCTCTTAAAACACTGTCACCAGGAGGAAAATAATACAGATACATGAGGCAAGAACTCGAAGGTTTTCAGCGCCTTAGAGATAGAGACAGAATCTGGGGTTAGAGCAGGACTGGTATTTCAACTAGCCTCTTTCTCGTGCCTTGTAAAACATCTGAGAATAATTAAATGTGTTCCTTTTCTTTAATTAGCCTTGTTTCTCATTAGACTAGTTCACTGCCATGTCTTTATATGATTATATCTCATCCACACCTTTGCTTCCCTTGTTCAACTAATCTTAACATCTCTCTTTTCCTTCCCTTAAAGCTCTTTATTTTAGTGCTTTGATGTTGTACTGACTTCCCCCACAACCTCTTCATTTAAAAGAAAAACAAAGAAAGAAAATCTATACACAAAACAGAAGAGTCAACTGCATCTTGACAAATCAAGCTTTTAAAAAGTCAGAAAAAGCAGATTTAAAGATGAAAGCTCATCCTTAACCCAGCTTCCTTTTTCAGAGACCTTAATATGATCTCTTTATGTAACTGTTTGCCAATTAATTCAAAATACAATGCAAGCTGCAATTTCTCAGAGACATGCATTCATTAGGTTTCTGGAGAGTATATAGTTTTTAGGTATTGATTGATTTTTAAATGTTATTGAGAAGTACAGAGAATGACTTTTTTTAAAGACATCAATTATCCAAACAATCACTGTTTAAATCTACAAATTCACAAGGAGCAGATATTTTTTTAAGTGAGTGGAAAACAGAGTTTCCCTAGAAGGCCAAATAACAACATTTAAGCTTAGAGCAGTGACAAGCCATGACCTACATTTGAAGAAAACAACAGTTCATCATCACAGAGTATGCCTTTCTCAATGCATTACCAAATCTTATAAGCAAAGGCTAATTATCAGGCTATGTGAAATCAGATTCTTGAGCATGCAATATTATATAATTTACAAAAGTCATTCCAAGCACTTCCTGAATTTTGTTGTCACTTCCATCCTCTTGAAGATGCCCTTGCATTGTACCCGTGGTACTAGGATACATGGTTTTACAGGGTGGCACATGTCTAAAACCAGTCCCAATAAAAATAAGTATATGAAAGTTCTTTCCCACCAATTTTGTTTGAGAAATACAGTTTAAATTGAACAGACATAATTTCAGGGACAGATTTCACAGATGCTTTTTGAAAGGCCTTTCATATTTCATATCCACATAGTGCTACCACCCCAGAGTTGTTCAGCTGATCCTTCGTACCATAGCTCACTGGCATATTCTGACATACAAAGAAAGATAAGTAAGCCATAGGAATATGACCTTAGAGTTTACTGGTATGTGTTTCAGGTACCCAGAGTATTCATTAAAAAGGAACAGGGTTAATTGAGCTCAACAAATTTAATTTTCAAGGTGGAAATCAGTGGAATCAGAGGTCCAAACCCTGTTGCTTTTCAGATCTTTCCACCTCTGACTTACTAGAAGTGCTCTGAGAAGCCCCTGCCCTGCTTTGCCTCCAGCTGCAGTATTGCTATTAGACAATGATACAGCAACAATATGCTGCAGAGGCAGGCTGCTGGAGATCCCATCTAAAATGGGGTGACTGCCTGAAACATGACAGATATCTAAATCCCGATGTGAACCAAAGTATTCCCTGCATTTTTCACATGTAAATGGCCTGAGGCACCAGCCATGATCCTACGGTGTCACACTTAACATGACCAAGTAGGATGATGGCCAGAATCTCCCAGAGATGTATTGCAGTAGACACTGATTAGCTTCTAGGTGAGCTCTCCTCGGCAAGCTGTGTGTTCATTGCCCTGATCTGTTTTGTTTTTTTTTGTTTGTTTTTTTAAAAATTCCTGCCCAGATATTTTTTGTTACATCAATTAAATGTTTTAGTGCCACTTAGCTGCCATGCACGTATGAAATAACAAAGCTGAAATAAACTGCTAGCTGAGCGTTAACACTCATAGGATGTGGTTGGAAACCATACCAGCTGTGCACGAAAGAAGGCAATCTTCATCCCCTAGTACGTTCTTCAAATACAACATAACACAGGCCTTATGCTAGAAAGGGTACAAAAATATGTATGCAGAGAGAGCACTTTGAGTATGGTAGGACTCAAAGTTCTTCTGCTGCTAGTTCTTAGGTGAAATAGGCCAGGTAGAAGATGAAAAATTAGCTGGGATTGACAGTGAGAGAGAGGGGCACAATACAAACAAAAAGCAGAAGAAGTAAAGCATTTTGCTATTGGGGGAAGTGGTCAACTTCTGGACAACCAAATGAAGACAGAAGCAGAAGAGAGAAAGTCCATTACCAGATGCATGGAAGCCAGGCACAAGACAGAAGCCCCAGTCTGTGGTGCAGGCACCCTTGAGCCTGGAGAGGTCCAGAGGTCCACAATACATCCTATTTGTGCTACCTTACATATATATAAATATATATATAAATATATATAAATATATATAAATATATATAAATATATTTATATACTTATATATATATATACATATATATATATACATATATATATAAACTATAGCTGAGTATGATCTGCCCAAGTCTCCTTGCTCCTTTGGCCACCCTGTTCTTACCCCAGAGCCTCAGTGGGAATGGCAAGCAGCTATCCCACCAGCACCCACAACTTGGATCTGATTTCCTAGTGAGACCACTCAGTATTTTTCTCTCCCGACATGTAACATCTCACCAGCTGCCTCAGAAGACCAGGAAAGGCCGAGTGCTCAGCTGCAACCCCACAATATGAGTGCAAGATGCTGTGGGGGCACAGGATCGAGCTGCAGCACAGCACCATGCCTTTTCTCATGCTCCAAGACCCTTCCCTCAGAACAGCTGTAGCTGGCAGTCAGGGTGGGAGAGCAGGATGGGGTGGCTGCACTGCTCTGAAAGTGCACAAGATTTTCAATTTATGAGAGCAGGAGCCTCATATTCAATGCACGAGGCCAGAAATTTTGAAAGGAGGTGCTCTTAGCAGAACAAACAGAGGCCAGAACACTGCCTTAAGCCTGGTTCAGAGAGAGACTAATGCTGTTCCAAAATCTGATGCCATTAGAAGTTAGGGAAAAAAGATGTAACAAGATGACAACATAGTCGGGTTCCTCAAGAGTCCCAGATAATCAGGATCCTGGTCCTGTCTTCTTTGCTTAGACAAAACTACAGAAGAAAGGAATTTCCTCTCTGACAGAGCATGCTGGAAGCATGCCCAGGCCCACCACGGCTCCATCCCAGTAGTTCAGCGTGGAGCCCCCAGTGCTTTTCACGACCAGGAGTGAATTCTATAGCCCCCTGCCTTCTCCTGCCCTGCTGGCAGCCAAATTCCAGCGCTGGCATTATGCAAATCGAGCTCAGTCCCCCCAGTCCCCACTCCTTAGCCCCGTGCAATATTTGATTGAGCTATTGTTTCTGTAAGACACTACAGAAAACATCACATTGTCCCCCTCCACTGACAGTCTCAAGCCACAAAGGACAATATTCCTGCCTTTAGAGATGAGTTTTGCAAGCATGCAGCGCGTGCTTACACCCCATTCATGGTAGCACACCCTCCCATGCACTGAACTGCAATCGAGTGCAGCCTGTTTTCTCAGCTCCTGCCACCCTAGCCACCGTCCCAGCAGTGGGCTCCCCCCTCAGCCAGCTGACAATCAGCTTCTGCAGCATCCGAGGTGCACAACTATGCACCCAACATCATCCACTAATTGGCCTATTGCAGTTTACAGGCAGCTGTATTCCCTGTACAGGAATAGGAAGCAGACCAGGTTGTGTAGCCGGGGTTTGCAGGCGTATATCCTACATCACTCTGCTGAGCTCCTCCACTGACCCAAGAAGCCAGCGGGCACATCCAGAGGCACGCCTCGTTGAGGCGGTTCACCGGTGTAGTAACGTTTTATTTCTCCCACCTGACAAAATAAAAAGCAGGAGAGAATTATTTGTCAGCTCAATCCCTGTGTTAATCTAGTTGCAAGTGTAATGTGATTTCCCTCCTGCCCCAGTAGTAGGTATTGCAACACCTTACATATGGATCATTTTAATCTAATATAATCTGGCTAGAAAGAAGGTTCCCCTCCACCACAGCTGCTTGTGATTAATGCTAAATATACATGCCAAGCTTTAATCAGCAAGAGTGTGCATCTTAGCTGGGCTGTATTTGGGAAATCAACAGTAAAAGCTATAAAATGCAGAAGATATTGCAAAGCTTTACATGCTTAAGTCACACCAGCTTTTTTTGAAGGCATCTTCTATTTGCCATTTCAAATGTATCATCATCTTTTGCTTTTTTTTTCTTTAAGCAAAATGGATTTAAAAGCTGCTGATCACAGAAGATAAGTGTCACCTCACCTTCACAAATAAGAAACCACGGGCAAATGCTCTTTAACTATTTTGTCCTCTTCGTTTTACATTCACTTACTGAAAACTTCAGCAAGGAGAAAGACATTTTTGTTGAAACTAAGGTCGAGCACATATGTTGTAATGTAAAAATAAAAAATAAAAAAATCAGAAAAACCAAACAACCACAAAGCCAATAAATGACAGCTTTTTTCATCGTTATTAAATACAAACATGTATTCTTATTTTACTATAATTATCAAACTAGGATTAATATAATCTTGTATATTGCTTCCCTTCACGGTGAATTAAATTATGTAAAAAGTCTCCCACTAGTATTCTTACCCAGCAAGAAACATTTTAATTGTAAATTCGCCTTTTGGAGTCTTTAAATTACACACACGGGCACATTAAAAAAAGGAGAGTACTATGGATACTGTGTATCCACTAATCTGTAAATAGACTCCCAGTCCAGGACTCATCTCTGAAATGTGGCATCAATTGCACAGGCTCCCATTTAGTTTTAGTTGAATAAAGCCATACTAGATACGCAAATAACATCAAACTTGCCGGATTAGAAAGGGGCACCTCATACTCTAAATCATGATTGTCAATCATCACCCAGGATTAAGGGATATAGTTTAAAAACCTAAAAGCAAGCACTTCCTTTTAACTTCTGCCTACTGTGCATTTTGGATTATCGCCCAGAAATAGCATTACTTGAAGCAAGACTGCCTCCCTTCCACCATCTCAGGGAAGTGCATCCTTACCATCTGCTAACCTCTGTCTAGGGGGAAAAAAAAAGTCTCAGCAAAGCATACAATTTAGATTTGAGATCTACTGCTGACTGTGATTATATTTATAACTCGCTTTTCACAGAAAAATGGGGGGTTATTTTTGGCTTAATAAGTGCTTTCTGAACACAGTCACCATTCTTATCACAAAGATGTAAGGCAGTTAAAAACCAAAGCAGCTACCCTATTCTTATACAAAACTGGCAGCCTTCCTGAATCGCTGCCTCTCACTCGAAGGGTTTTGAGAGAATTACTCAGAACGTATTTCATTGTACTCCTAAAAACTGAGCAGCATCCCATGGATAACTCCACCTGCTCTTCTGCACACATGACAGCAAACTCTCAGCCTTTCTATTTTGTCCCCTGCCCATTTTTGTATGTTCTCTGGTCAAACTACAAGATAATTCTGCAGAGCTACTTTCAAAGTCTCTCCTCCACTGTCAAGAAAGGCCACGGAAGGGGGAGATCAGTGAGACAAATGCTAGTGCTGGACGTGTATGACAGCTCAGTGAACTGAGCTCACGGTTGGATCATAAACAGGGAGCCGTGGCTGGCTGCTTTGTTTGGTCCTTAAATCACCACCTAATACCACATTTTCCAGGCAATCAGGTACGTGGTTATCCACATTTCATGTAAATTTAGGTCTTCCTTGAGCATTTGGTTAATTGCACTTAACAACTGTCATGACAAATTATGTACCTGCACACTCAAGTTATATGGAGTGATGGACACAGATAAATATTACTGAGACTCATATGTGGCTAAATCCATGCAGAAAAGAAGGCACAGAAGGAAGTGGGCAGAGAAGGTAGCTGTCTACACAACTGAGGACCTGTCTACTTTGGAGGTGTTTCCACCTGTGGCTCTGTGCGGCACCAGTCGGCAACATACATCCCACCACCCGCATCATCCTCATGGACCCAGCTAATGCTTGCAGGGCACTACGGTATGCCGCATTAAGGCACAAACTCATTAAAGTTCTTCAGGCATGTGAAGCCCCTTAAAACAATGGGATTTGAACATCCAGACACTTTGGAGGATATAAGTTTCTGAAATGGAGGCTGCAGTGTTGAGCCTACTTGTTCTGGTTACTCCAGTGTCCTAGGAAATGATCCTTCATAAGCAAAGGATCCTGCATCTGTTCATGACTGTTTCTTCCTCTCTCTGTGTATATGTATATTTATACGCACACACATCTGTAACATTCCTAAACACCTGGGATGTGAAGTAGTCAAGTTATAAGGAAGAAAAGGACGAACTAAAATAAAATCAAGTATGACCACTGCTATGTTATTCTATAAAAAAGTAGGATTAAATCAACTTCCACAGCTAATCAAAATCTAAGTTTTTGGTATATCTTTAAGAAGCTCACCAGAAACTGTGGACAAGGGTCATATTCTCAGTTGGTGTAAACTGACTTCATCTGCACTTGCACAATCTAAATGAGGCAGTGATCTCGCCCCTAAGGTACAGTTTATGACTGCATACTGATTAAAGAAAATACACTCTGGTTCTTTAAGCAAGAAAGGGGAAAAAACTCAGCTAAGGCTAATCTTATCAACATATAACCTTTTAATCAGATTATTGAAACAACATGTTAATTTATGAAAAGTTCAGCATTCTATTAAATTGCAAACAACATAGTGAATTGCAACCCAACAGGCTGCTTCATTGAATTCATGCAGCCACTCCTGGCAAAGGCATTCCAAATTTGAACTTAATTAATATTCCTACTCCTGGTTTCCATAGTTTCTTTTTAAACATGAGTACCAGCAGAAACTGGCAGTAACTTTACCCATATTCTCAATAATAACCCCCCTCTGGCTGTCAATATGTATGAAAGGAAAAATTTTTTGCATACCCCAAACAGCCTGTCATTTTCCTGTCTTTTGTCAAAAATATGTTGGCAACTTTTCCCTCTTTTTTTTTTTTTTTTTTTGCTTACACAGCTTAAGATACTTAACTATTTCTCTGCTTGGGTTACAAGTAAGGCACCTTCCCTATTTCACATACTGTAAAGTGAGATTAGTAACCATGCTCCTACAGCCTCAGATGAAGGCCACAGTATGAAATTTGCTATAGGACCAAATAAGAATAAAGATCTGAAGGAAAAAAAAAAAAAAAAAAAAGCTTCCTGTTAAGAATCAGGAACTTACAAGGATAAAATACTTGAGGAAGTGTTTCATAATTTCCTCCTAGTCTAAGAACTTCAAAAATGGCTAGTTTCCTTCTTGAACCAAGGATCTATTTCTCTAAATATGCCTTAAACCAGTGTTTCAATTAATATATAAAAATGGACTGCCTTTCACAAAAAACATACCCGAGATATCCTGAATATCAGTAACACAGACCAGTAAAGTCTCTCTCACTCACCACCTGGACAGAAAGCTGGAGCAGCAATGGATTGCACTTGGGCAGACAGAAGGAAAAGAGGTATTGCACTTTATTGCCTGAATTCAATACTGACCCTGCTTTTAAAGTAGGACCAGATGACTCTCTGAGTTCCCTATCAATCTGAATCATTCCACATCTACAATATACCTAGGAATATAAACTGTAAGACCTACACCTGCCATGCAGCTAAGTACAGCCATAGCCAAAGTGGCCATTTTAAGGTTTAGACTACAGAAAAACCAAACCAAACCAAACCAAAACAAGCTAATAAAGATTAATCTCACTTGTAATAAACTGGCACAGTAAGCCTATGGCATACTCTCATGGGTCCAGAAAAGAGATAGGTATTCAATGAACCAACTATCAAACATTAAAACATGAAGCACAAGGGTTGGGCTGGACAGGAGCTGTATTTCATTTCATCAGTGCTGATATCAACCACAATTTCCAAGATTTTGCAGAATAAGAGGCCTGCCTTCGGGGTACCACAGCACAAAGAGGTGCTCTTTCATCTTGTCATTCCAAATTCTTTGGTTTTGTTGAGTTGAATCAACTAGGCTGTGTTAGCAGTTGCCTCTTGTGTTGCCAGACGGGGAAGCTCAAAGCCACCTGTGCATCGGGAGGGGACAAGATGACAAGCAACTGCTTGACTGATGAAGATCCTGTTCTTGGACTAGTTCCTGTCTATTCTGCCAAATATGTCTTGGCTCAAGAGTACGTGGTGGCTTGGGAGGAGGAATGAAGAGAGGGAAGGGAGCGCTGAGGATCAACACTGTCTCCAGGTAAAGTAGGCCCAAGGCAGAGTTGAAAGAGAATGGCAAGTCAGATGGAAGCACCCTAGGAGAGACTGGACATCTGAGAGGATGTCCAGCCAAACCCAGGGTTTTCCTCAGAGGGAGATAAATAATTTCTCCTTGATGTGGGTGGTATCCTTCATTTTTATGAACTCTCAAAGCCTTTCAAAAAAAAAAAAAAAAAAAAAAGTTTTGTAATTCATAGTTCATACCATAGAAAAGAGCAAGTATGATGGTTAGAAATCCCCTTTTCTGCATTGAGACATTGGGAATCACAGCATCATTTTTACTCCTATTACAACCTGACAAACATTTGCCAAAATACAGCTCCAGGAAAGCAAGAGGGTAATAGTAGTGAGGACATACAAGGGCAGCTCATAAACAGAGCCCTGCAGGAAGCAGACAGACATGAGGTGCACCCCAACAGACTGCCAGAATAGCTCTAAAATACGCAAAAGCCTGAGAAGTCAGACAGGACCAGCACTGCAGAACTCCACCTGTGAAGGAAAGTTAACTGTGTTCAGTGTGGAAGAAGAGATCCAGAAAACAAACTTCCAAGGACAATGGAAGAAAGTCAGCTTCCAAGAGGAGATGGTGATGGAACAGACGGATGGCATCTGTAGATTGTCTAACTTGCATCGTCCCTCATTGCACAGCCTTAGACAAATGCACAATCACCAGTCGACCAAATGGTCAGACAGCAGCTGTCACTCTTGCAGGCAGAGATGGGATCCAAGGGGGAGCGAAACCAGAGGGCCTGTTCCTCTCTGCCAAGGACCAGCAGGTGTGGGAGCGGAGAGATGCCAAGCAGAAGGGAACCAAGCTAGAAGAAAACTCATTCTGTTTGAAGTTAGCCAGTGTCAGATTAAACAAATCAAAGACTTGTTTAGAGTAAAGCAAAGAGGAATAAAGGAAGCGTCTCTCAGATTTCAGTCCAAGCCTTTTGTCCAGTTTAACCTCTTTTCTCTTGTTCCTCCATTTGCTCGTTTTCTTCATCAGTCTCAACAGAACAGCCACTCCAGAAAAAACTCATCCTTTGGCTTTCAGATCACCAAAGAGACCAAGATCAAAGCAACCTGGGAAGCACAGTTTTCATGCCTGCATCACCATGTACACTAATGTGTATTTTCACACAGCATTGTCACTGGGAGATAAATCCATAAGAAACGTCATGCCATAGCAGCCAGAGCTACTGTTCAGCCTTCGTAAAGACAACTATTCAGCACTGAAAGGCGATGTTTGCCTGCTATTATTTTCTCTGTTTTCTATCAGCAGACTGAGGCAAAAGGAAACCACCTCTAGATTCTTCCATTTTCAAGAGAAAAAGGAAACCCAATGGGTCAGGCAATCTGAAAGGGCTGAATTCATGACAGACAGTCTTCAGGGGTAAAGACAACAAGTATCAGTAGGCTTTCTTGGCCTCTCCAAGTAGTTGAAGCAACCTTACCCCTTCGGCATATAACTTAAGCTGCTCTAAATAAGTTTATTGCTATCTGTATAACTGATGAAGCAGCTGAGACTCCTAGGAAGCAAATTAGCTGTCCTACTGGAGTTAAATGCCAGGATGAAGCAGACTTTGAAATAGCTCTCTTCTCTTAGTCCATTTTGTATCAAGCCTATACAACTAACATATTACTTATTTAACTTCACAGAGAGGGAATTCAATGATACCCATTCCTGATGGTGTTTCTGTGCCATAAGAACTGCTCCACTTTTGCCTCCTTTGGCTCTATTCTAGTAGTGCTCTCTCCATAATCTTGTTTTATTGCAGTATTGGCTTCATTCCATTTTCCCCTTGGAATCCACATAGTTTTGCATCCCAAAACAACTTTTATTATTATTATTTTAAATTTAGTGCAATGTTATGCCACTGTCTCCTTGTTTCCTCAGGATATCTAGACCTTTCTACATCTATTTTATAAAAAGTGAGCTCTTTCTCATCTTTCTGGCATGAAGCAATTTGTTGGCACTAAAAAATTAACAGGAAGTGCACTCCAATTCAAAGTTCTAGAGAAGTGTAAGAGTGCATCTGACACAGCACAACATATCACTCGCACAGTTTTATAAACCAAGTTGTCAGACTCTCACAAGTTTCTCAAAGTAAAGGGCAGGCATTTCCTGAGCCTGATTAGGACCTTATTCAGTCCTGGAAATAGAGAATCAAGATGAACTCTCTCCCCTGGCTGATAGTGCTGTTGATTTCTACCCTCGCAACACGACTGAACAGTTGAGCACCAAGGACTCCCGTTGAACCATTTTCTGCCTTCCTTTTTTTAAGCTAGGTCCTTAACGTTTCTAAATGTGCCGTTTTTACATGAAACAAAACACAGAGCTGCTCACCTTCCTGTTCATTACCTCATACAGTGGGTCTGAATTGAAAACACCAACATGGATAGAATTACAAGTTGCACAAAGAGGGTTTTCTCTACCCGCACGGTGTCTTAAATGGGAAACAAACTACATTTAGGATCATAGCACTACTGTACAAGGCATTCTCCCTCTGGTGGTCTGATCCAAGGGTACATTCGGAAACAATGTCCTAGAGGGAAACTGACAGCTCTTTCCCATCCTTCTCGCCATGCACACAACTCTTGCAATACTACTCTTACAGGACTGTTATATATCAAAACCTTATAATTTCTTTTAAAGCAGAACACCTCTGTGGAGCAAAGACTTGAAAAGGATCTTTGCCCATCTCTGTAGAGACTACCACCTGCTGAACCTGGGATTTGACTTTTCGTCCCCCAGAAGGCAATTTCACCTACTTTTCCTTTTTCAGAAAAAAAAAAAAAAAAAAAAAAAAGGCTTTTGTTGTTGTGAACAAAAGCAGCACCTCAGCACCTAACCCACCAACAAATTAAGTGCTATCAGCTAAACATGCTCCACTGTCTTCTCCGAGTTACACACCAGTCATGGTAGGTTTTAATTCGATTAGTCATTGGGCTAAAAGCAGCTAAATAAAAATTATAATGCCCAAGAGCCACTTAGACTTGTTCAGACACTTTAAATACCAAATCCCTTCAGCAATATAACATTATCTTTACAGACAAAACTGAGTTTAAAAGTACAAATCTAATTGATCTCAAGTGCATTGGAATTACTATATTTAGGCATTGGATTATGTACTACAGAAAGCCTTGTGCTATGTAAGCAACAAAACTAATTGTGAAGAGACAAAGGTATGTGTCTAACATGCTTATGGACTTGTAAAAATTCATATTTTCGTTGAAGCTGGCAAAGTTACAGCTGCTCACACCAGCAGAGAATTTGGCACGGCGCCCTATATTTTGAACATAAGCCGGCTATTTCTGGTCTCCTTCAGAAGGCCTGGACTTCAAGCCCTGCCTCAAAATTACTACTTAAGGCTTCACCATTACAGGGGGAAAAATAAAAATAAAAATTGTGTATTAAAAAAAAAAAAAAAAGAGAGAGAGAGAGCAAGTTATTGCAGGCAATAACAGCTCTTTCTTTGGTCTCAACTGGGGGTTCAGTTCATGCAGGTATTTATGGCAGATGCTTAGACACCACAGAAGGATCCCCTGTCCCTTTTAAAGAAGAACAAACAAGTTACCTAGACAATGGGATGGAGCAATCCACCCCCAAAGCCACTTCTGAAATAAATGTATATATCAGCACGTACTTAACAAAAAAACACAACACAAAAATAGAGATTAACTGGTCTTGTTGAAAATCAACTTGTGTTAGGCTGGACAGGGAACACATTTTAGTGTCTTGAGATGGATGCGTGGATTGTGGCTGCTTTGAACCCTGCTGTTGCATTCACCTCCCAGCTGCCTGCCTGCAGACAGACATCCCTGGGAGGGAAAAGTAACTAAGTCCATTTTTTCTTGAACGGGACACCTGCCCCAGGCCTGCACGCCACCAGAGCATGTCTCAGATCAAAGCAACTGTCAAGAAACACTTGCAGACATCATGACTCAAGACATCCCTTTATAACTTAGTGGCTCAACCCACATCATGCTTTCTGCTTAACACGCGGTTTGCCAGTGCTAACAAGGGCCGGAGAGACCTCTCCTCTCGCTCCTCCTTCATAAAAAGAGACACGTTCACTGGCTAAACAAGCTATCTTTGCCTTCAGAGGCTTCCAGAAAAAAATACGTTAGGAGCTAAAAACAACAGTTTACAATGGTAGAAGACAAAAACAGGTCCTAAAAAATAAGAAAAAGATAATTCAGGAAAATCTCCACTGGGAACCCACCTATCAAGCACCAAAAATGTTATGTCAGTATTAATACTGGCATAAAATTTAAAATAAAATTAATTGAGGCTTCGAAGTCTTATTTCAAGATGTTTCCTACCAGGCTGGGGAGAGCAGAGTGAAAGTAATTTGGATCAAAAATTCTACACAGGAGCAAAAATCTTTCTAGCTTTAAGTATTTTTTTTAATTATTTTTTTTTCTTTAATGAGAAATTAAAAACACACACACAGGGAAACAAAGTTAAGTTAAATCTAGCCCAGCTTTGCACATTTTAACAATTCACTCTGCTGTCTGTAGAACACAGCAATATAAATATTGCTATCTCTGTTAAAATGAATTATTGACAATTTTAATACATGTTGCACAGTACATATTAATATAGAAAAATACATGTTATCAGCAGTGTAATGTTGACCGTGTACTAATCCATTCCACCTGCTCAAATATTAGTGCAAATAATTATATATTTGTAATGCATCATTGCTGTCTAGCTCGAATCTCTGCCTCCAGAATAAATGTCTCTTCTCTGAAGTTGTTTGTTATTATGAGTAAAATGTTATATATTCATACTCAAATTGACTTTGGGTGGATAAGTGAAATGAGCAACCTTCAAAAATCCACTTGCCTACGACTTAGCAAGTTATTTTAATGAATTGTTTACAGTGAAATGAACATTACAAAAATGCTTCAAGCACAAGTTCACCCCGGCTGGCCTCTCTGCAACACCCAAACACCACAAAATGACTCGGTTCATGCTGCCAGGTGAACTGTAACCACGTCTTTCACCAGGAGTTAGTGACCTTGCTTTGGCTCTGCTACCTGCATTTATCCAGCGAGGAATCAAGCTGGGGGTCACCTCTCCCCACCTTCACCTCTCCTTTCAAACAGGGAGGTGGCCTCGAGGAGGCCAGGCACTTGGTGGCGGAGCAGCTCCCATCCCCAGCAGGCCAATGGTGGGAAAAGCAGATGTGCAACAGAGAGAGGAAAGAACAGACTGTGAGCAGAAAGAGCCTGGATTTAGAGTCCCATTTCACACCCTAAAAGCCCTGTGCCTTTTAGTCCATCCTCTCCTCCAGCCCTGCTTAAATCCAGGTTAGGGAAAAACAAACCTGCACACTGAAGCTTTCAGCAGCAGTCAGTGCTGCCATGATTCCTGTTGGCCTTCAAGCACCAGGATCCCAAAATAACATTTGTTTTTCTTCACACTCTGGCTCCAGCAGCCTTGTGAGAGCATTTTGGTTTTCAGTGAAAGAAAACAACGGTTTTCAAAGAATGTCATGTACTGTAAGATGAACTGAACAACACCACTACGAGCTTAGCGTCTCATGAGACAGCTACACCAACTATTCTCTTAAATTACAATACTGAGAGAACAATTCTGGCCCTGCAAGGATGACAGAACGTGGTTTGGAGCTACTGGACCCTTTGGACAGCCTAGAAAGGACAAACCAAAGTCTCTCCTTCAACACAAAGGTGACACAAAGGCCTCATGTCGCTCTGTACCAAGGCTACACAACACGGGGAGGACGAGGGCAGGCAGGGAGTGCATGTGCTGACCCTTCCCGCAGGGGTGAGTTGTCGGCAGGACAGGGACAGGCTTGAGCATGGTGAGGGCAGGAACTGCCTCGGCTTGCCACTGGGACGTTTTTGCAGCCTCCGTTCCAAGGTCTTCTCCAATCTTAGAGGGGAAATCACATGTACAGATAAACAGGATTTAGGACCGCTCAAAGGAAGTCCCAAATAGATTTTTATCTCAAATCACTATGAAGAATTTATTAAAAACAAGACATTTGGACCCTCAAGCATTATTTTTTTTTAAATTAAGCCGTTCTTAAAGACACTATTCAGACAGGGCTCAGCTTGAAATCTCACATTATTTTTCCAGACATTACCTAGCACTGGAGATGCAAGACACCTTTCCTCATGGCTGGTCCCTTACATGAAATACCTCATATAATGCACTGCACAGCCAGGTAGTAGGGGAGAGCATACTGAAAACACCGACTCGCAGTGGTGATGGGATATGGGGAAGGTAGCAAGATGAAAGGGAAGGGAGACAAACTCCTCCAAACTGACCGGGCTACAAGTAGCTGAAGAACCACTGCAGTGTGTGTGTAGGGGGTCTTTAGAAGCCATGCTGCAAAGTTAAAGGGTTTGCTGTCTGGTAATGTTGTGACACTGGGGAAGGGACTGCAGTCCTGAGAGATCTGGACAGGAAAATAGGACACAGAGAAGTAAAGCTACTAAAATAAAAGTAGAAAGCAGGGCTTCCACTTAGACTAAAGGCTGTATTGACACAGGATAAGCAGTGCCCCATACAAGTGAAAAGAAGACAGGCAAACACAGCTGCTTCTCCACTCAAAGATAAGCAGAAGACATAGTAAAGAAATCTCCTGCCACCAAAAGAAATTAGGAGAGAGCAGGAAAAAAGGAAAGACAAGCTAAGTAGCGAACATGACTGGGCAGGCAATCTCCCTCCCTCCGCTCCTTTGAACAGGTGTAGAAACAACTGAGAAAGAAAAGCCAAACAATGTGCCAGCCTGTCCACTCGATGTCCAGAGAGAAAATACTCCAAGACAGATAGCAAGACACAAATCTGCCTCTGCTTACAAGTGGGGGTTGGGGAAATGTTGCCTTGAAGCCAGTATCTAGCAGAACAAGAGGGCAGGGGAGATGCTCCTACCTTTGAGATGTCCTCTAGGAGAGCAGCTTTTGGCGTGGAAGGCTGGTTTATCCTCCCTGCTGCTCTGGAGCCAGGAAGTATAAAGCAGACCCGCTAAACTCCATCTGAAATTAGATGAGCAACTACCGTGATCTGCTTCCTTCATTGAGAAGGAACAAGCAGCTCAGCCTGAACTGGTTGTTCTGTCTGTGACCAGTTTAAATCCAGTGCCAATCCAAAATGGGATAGTTACCGCAACAACAACAAAATAACCCAAAGAGCACCGCTCCTTTTTGTGACATCTGAGTACGCTAGATTTACTGCCATGCATGCACTGCCTTAAGAAATATGGAACTAAGGGTTTCTGAAGAGCAGGCCAATGCACACCTGGACCCACAAAGGAACCCAAAAGCCTCTCCCTTTTCAGGGCACCTCATTTCCTACAGAAATGGAGCAATTGTTTCAGACAACACTCAGTCACAGTGCTCCAGCACTAGCTAGCTAATGGAAGATTCCTCCTTGGGCTGTGTGTTATCTGTGGCGGTCACACACTGAAGAAACCACTCATTTAAAGTGTCTTAGTGAAAGCTGAGAGGAAAAAAAAAGAAAAAAAAAAAAAGAAAAAGAAAACAAAATCCAAAACAAGTTCTCTTATTGATTGTGAGATTAAAGAGACCTGCCCCCATCAATACTGTGCAGCTCTCAAGTCAGTCACTTACCGTTATCCAGATCGCTGCAGTCTTGAAAGAAATAAAAATAAAAAAAGCAGCTCAACTCTGGCAATTTTTCCTCCCATTCAATCAGACTGCACATTGCTGAAGCATTCCTACTCATGGCAGGAATACGCAGAGCTCACGTTTACAGCATTATTACCTGTCCTTCAGCAGATTGATAAAGTATGGAAAGCCTTTTGCTGTTGAATCCAATGGTTTCAAGATGAACAAGCAGCTCCAAGGCAAAGTATTTTAGCCAGTCCCCCTCCTCTGGAGGCTCACTTCATTTCAGGATGGGGATGCAGCTGAAAAACAGACTTTAATTCCAATCCTGCTTATTCTCACAGGTTGATGTGTACGCCAGGTTTCTATTAATCACACTTTAACCTCATTCTTCCACGCGTCATGCTACTTCATTTAAAAATGCTTGTTCTCCATATCCTTTTAGTTAATGTCTCCACTTCTTACTCTAAATATCTAGATATTCTCCTTTTCCAAGCACTTCCATTTCCCGATTTCATTTTCATTTGCACTGAGAAATACTCTTACAGAGCACCAACTCCTCCTTGCGCTCTGTGTGCACGCGAACATTATACAACACCAAATAATGTTACGAAATTATAGGACTTCTAAAAACACAGCTTATTTTCCAGCCTACAACAGTTTACTGCAAAGCCCTTTTCACCCATTGTAGACAACATAATTACACACACATTCACGCACCTCCTCTCAGGCATCCATTTGGCTGCCAGCCTGTTAAATGCCAATGTTCTAGGAGCGAGCATTAGGAAGGCAATACTTTACTTCATTACATCAACGTTAAAATGCATATTTGTATTTTGGATAGTACTTTATTGTATTCAGAAACCAGCGGAAATATTTTCCCAAATTACATGCTATAATAGCTCTAAACTTAAAAATGTGTGAAAATTATAGTTCCCTGCCCCACCCCCATCCCAGTTGTATTGCAAAGTGAACTTACTGACAACAGTCTTCTCTCGAAATAGAAACTCTCTCAGTGTGTGCCTGGGAAGGTTTTTCAAGAAAAGGGGAAAGGGAAAGCTCACACCAGTGATAAATTTGGTCAGTAAACTTACTTTTATTCTTTTTTTATTTTATTTTTAAATAGAAGGGTTTTTTACAATTGAGTATAAAGATATTTGTAGAACATGGAAATGAAATGAAAAAAGTATCTGGAGGAAATTCTCTTTATTGAGGAAGAGTTTACATATCTACGTTTTTAAGTATTCACCTACTTTATGCCGCCTCCTGTTAACAGGCATAATGAAAATATTGCACTGAGCATATGCATGGGAAACACAGCTAATAAAGCAAGAAATATGGTAAATACATTTCATACAACCTTAAAATAACTCAAAACAATCATACAACAGATTCTGAAGCACTTCTGTGATCTGCAATCTTACAATGATGTTCGTTGTTCTTAAGTCTTTATTACAAATTGACACTTTGTAGAAAGATTTTGTATTGGTTAATAAAACCACAGCCTTAAAATTGTTGGCTTTCAGTTACAGAGGTAAGAGAGGTATCATCTGAATTCACATCAGAGCTTTTGAAAAAAAAATGGCAGCAGTGCAAGCATGTGCCTCCTCCAGTGTCCAAACCTCTTTGTGGCTCTGCCATGGCCAAAGAACAGAGCTATGCAGCTCAACAAAGCAGCCAGTCTCACAGAATACTTTGAGAAAGTCTGGCACCCATTCTCTTGCTTACCGATATAATGCTCTGCTAAATATAAAATGTAGCAGAAGGAACTCAGCTAACCAAGAGAAGTTCCGCACAAGTCTGTCAATATTGACTACACCTTGGAAGTCATTAACAAAAGAGGAAAATAATTTTATTTGACTGACCAATAAAGTAAATTTATAGAAATGCTGCTCTAACAATGGGAGAGAAATAAGTTTTCATAATATATGCTGAGCCCACTGTAGAAATAAAATGAACTGTTACATCTGTTCAAGGATGGTGCATGTCAGGCTGAAGACACAAACCACAGCGGTTCCAGCCTGTTTTCCACATGAGCTTATTCTGAACAAAGGTCTATTCACAACAACTTTCAGCTGTTTGTGGAAAAGCTACCCCAAATATTTCAAACATCGCCATTGTTTCTATTTACTATATGCGCACTACGGGTCCATCTCAGAAGCATCTTCAACAAGTGCTGGAGCATAACTGGCGTAAAAGTAGTCTATCTCCAACACTGAAATTAAGAGCAGTAGAAGAGAAGCTTTTGCACACTTCACCATTTCATATTGCTCAGGCACTGAGGATCAATTATCTTCAGCACAAGAAATTTAGTTTTTTTTGCTAGAGCTGCTGTCCGTTCCTCCTACATACAAATGAACAATTGGGCTACATTTTATCCTTTCACTTGTTATAATCTGAATTTATTTACATACAAAACAAGAGACAGGAAAAAGTTGTATTAACCCAACCATGTGCACCTTCGCCTTGTAGCAAGAACGACTTTGACAAGGCAGCTGTGTTTACTTTAGAAGCATATATAAAATTCAGTGTGCCAATATCAGACAAACAGAAACAAGAATGTCATACAACCCCAATATATTCCAGCGGGCCCTTGACTATTAGACAAAAAAAAAATAATAATAATCTTTTCACCACTTTAGTTCTGTTTAGGATGCTACACAATGAATAAATTACATCTTTCTGGGATACCATTCCTTTCACTTCTACATCTCAAAGAAATTCCAAACTAATTAATTAGAGCTAGAAATTACATTGAGCAGGATAACATTTTAAATGAAAGAAATGACTTAGAAACACCAATCAAAGATAATTTGATTACGATTAGCTGTGCTGAAGTCTAAGTCATTAAAATTGATGAAGAATGTTTTTACAGTGGTCTATTCTATGGAATCCATTACCTACGCTATGCTCTGTAGTTCAAGTCTAACAAATGGTATCTGGTAATTCAATATTGAAGACTAAAATACTTTCAGTGTACCACTTGCTTTCCCACAACATTTCCAATGAGAAAAAAACAGTAGCAAGTAGTTTTGCAAAAAAAAAATCATCAGTGGGAGAACTTTAGGTTACATGAGATATCGTTCTGATTTTTACCTGCTCGCATTCTACATAGTCATGTCTAAATATGGCTGCTGATTTATTCTGAACAGTCATTATCCCACAAAAGTTACAACCATGGTTTGGTAAGAAATCATTCCCTGTGCTTTCTAACTGAGGACTGCCCAAAGGTATAATGTTTCATTCCATGCTCTCAGCTGAAGTGACGAGCAAGACGAGCAGACCTATAATCAACACGCAGCTGGACAAAGGAGTGAAGGATGTTCTTGTCCAGATTAGCAAGCTGTTCTCCTGAGCAAACTTGCTTTAAGTTATCCGGGGCTACAACCAGAAGGTTGCAAAGTGCATGCAAAGTATCAAAGAGCTGTAACACCAGCGCAATCTGTGGTTAAGAGAGAGAAAAAAAAAAAGAAGAAAGAGATGGGTATTAAGAATAAAAGCTACTTTAAGTCTTACAACACAACATCCATCTAGATTCCCAAAACACTTCTTCCCTACAGAAGATGCAATTCAGTCATTCTTTCTTCATGTGTGCGTAAGTATATACATAGGCACAAGTTTTTCTGAGTTTGTGGCTTTTTGTTTTCTTTAGGACATGATAAAGAACTACCATTACAGGAACAGAATGTATAACATCAGCATGTGAAATGCTGATGTTCAAACAGAAACAGACTATTTTATGAAGACTTCCTATGAAAACTTCTGGTGAAAAATAGTATCTAACTCAGAAACACGGCTGTACGTCACACATAGCTTACCTTGAAGTCTTTGGCACACTTCCTATACTCAGCCACATCACAAATAGCCAACATGCCTCCCATGCAACTGTAGGAATATTGCTGTAGGTGTTCATAGATGAGTCGATGAAAACGAACTCCAAGCTCCATCAAAACTGTGTCCACGTTCTTACCATCCATAGAATTCCTAATCTTTTCCACCTGCTTTCTGACATAGCTGCAGACTTTAACGCATGCCTTTAAAAAAATAAATAAATTCTAGAAACAGGTCTCATAAAGTGGCTACTAGATCATAAGTTAAGCATCAGTTACTAAGTTCTTTAAAATTCCTGAAGCACAACATCATTAGTTATTTTCTAATTAGCAATTCAAACAGTTTTTCATTTGCCACAGAGGCAAAAACACAAGTAGAAAGACAGATGCAAGACAATATTCCACTAAGTTATACTTCATATCAGTTCAGAAGAAAGCACTTCTCTTTGTGCTTTTAATTTAAGCAATGCTTGACCAAGGGGGGAAACAAGGTGATTACAAGCCTCAGCAGCAGTAATTATAAGCCCAAATTAACGTCTATCTTCACTCTTCCCACAAAGTACCAATCTTACTGCTCCACTTTTCCCATTTCCATCTGGCTTCAGGTATTCGGGCAGTCCTCCTACTTCTTTCCATTAATAATAATTTGTTCTCTACACCTCTCTGCATTTCCCTAACAACAGACTAATGTAACCCAGCCCTACAGCTCTATTTCTGCAGCCTGGAGTCTGGGATTTCAACAGATACGGTGGTAAAGAACATTTTACAGGAAAAATTGGTCTTGCCATACCCATCATGTTTTCTTATGCTTCTGACATCCTAAGGGTAAAAAGCACCCAGCAACTAGAGCATCTGATAATTAGCTTTAAGCTATGAGTTTGAGAAACTAGTTATCAGCTAAAAACCCTGTTTCAAATCTGGGTCTCTTGGGAAGGGAAAGAATGTGACACCTTGTCCAGCACCTACTGATCCATGTCTGACATTAGATACAAAACTCCTAATGTTCCTCTTCAGCTTGGGGAAGAGAGTCCAGAACAGCTCACAATTACTTACTACAAAATGGAATTGCTAAGTAATCAAATACAAATGTTGTCAAATGCATATTTGTTAAACATCAACCTGTACCTGATATCACTCAAGTGCATTTGAAGCTATATGGATGAGTTGGAACTTAGTTTACTTACATTAGTATATTGAATCAAAACATTGTTTTCATCTTCTGGTTTAAAATCTGTCTTCTTTTGCTCTGCAGCCAAGATGTGCTTCATCTGTCCAATCATACAATTCAGCGTCCTTTAAAGTTACAAATAAATTTGGGGTTTTAAAGAGAACACTTTCATTTCCTTGATTTTTATATGTACATATATTGAAATGATTCTATGCAAAGGCATGCAGCATAAAACGATGACGAAAAAACCTCACTACCCAACACTTCTGTAATCTATAGATACATACTCAAAGCAAATGTATTATAAGAAGCAAGGGATTGAAGTTGCAATGCAATTCTCTAGAGAAGACAAAGTTGATTTTAAATAAGCAGTTAAGAAAAGGAGAACGAGGGGGAAAAAAACTAACACCTCTTTGCTCTAAGTTAGGTGTCCTCAAGACCAACACACAGCATCCTGACCAGCTGGTTTTACAGGGGACACATGAAGAGGGAAGTAAGCCATTCAAATCCAGCTCTTCGGAGAAACTGGATAGCTTTCCTCATTGCTGAGGGAACTGGAAAACTGAAGGAAGCGTTCCAAACACTTAACTTAGTAGAATCAGTCCACATTGCATCAGAAAACACTTGCAAAAATAAAAGGAGGCTGAGGGCAACACCTCTTAATGTGCTACAGCATGGTATTTCTCTTGTTCTCAAAATTCTAGTAGAGTTTTATAGTGTCATTTATTCCTCCCCTTCCAAAAAGATCTTTTCAGAACATTATCTAAGGCCAACGCACTGGTTTGCTTTTAAGCACAACCCAAAAGTCAAACATCAAAGCAGCTGAGAGAGGCTGCACACCTGTCCCAGCACCTACCATTGTCACGAATCTCCTCCTGTCTCTCCTCATGCTTTTTCCCCACCTCACCCTCCACCCAAACTTCCCTCCTTTCCCCTGCTCCCCTCCAAAAAACACAATCAAGGCTGTTATGAGACTTGAAGGATTCAAGTTCTATGGGTGAAGAGGAGAACACCACATATGTCCAAAGAGGGACTAAACTGATCCTTAAAAACTCATTCTTTTTTCTATGCATAGAGTAAATCACTTTTATAGAGGTAGACAATAGTTGGAAATGCTATTCCAGAATGTGCTGTAGGACTTGTACAGATTGAAATTTACCTTTTCTTTTTTTTTTTTTTAAAAAAAAAAAAAAAATAGATAATTTCTTTAAGCGAGATAATCAGTTCTTAACAGCATCAGTGGTACTACAAAGCAGAATGTAAGCAGGCACATAAAACACATTTTACACGTAACATTCATCTGAAAACTAATCTTGTTTTTATGTGCCAAAGCTTAAATGTTTTTGAAGACTCCATCCACAAACCTTTGAATGCACTTTTTCAACAGGGACTTGTTCTCCAAAGCCTTACTGCCACTTCTAAGAGATTAGTTATTTTACACAAACAGCTACAAACTATTCTAATGCTGATGACTGACCCATGCCTGCTGGACCCAATCGTACAGCCTCAATTATACTTCAAGTATTTCAAGCTTTGAATTTAAGCCTCTAGGTAAAGTTCTAGCAGGAGCAGCTCAAACCTCGATTGTTACTTGTACATGTTGCACCTCCACACTTCTTCTTGCAAATGCAGAAAATAACTCTTTGAGCTCTCTGCAAATATATCAACTCTCTTCCTTATCTCTGCAGAAAGTATAGACACAAATGCAATGCCTGCTTTTCCTAGGCAATGCTGTTCTCATCCCTCTCCAGTATGGGGTGATTCTTACAAAAAATTCAATGATAATTTCCAGAGTAGCCCTCACTTCCCACAAGAAGCCGTATTTCCATCACTGCAGAGAGAAAACAGCGATGTAAATTTAGGTAACTTGTTCTAGGCCGAATACCATCCTTGAAATATTGGAACACTACATGCTTCCTGGAGCAAAGTAGGGCAGTCAGTCACACAAGTTTGGTTTCCTAACATTAAGCTTGTTACTTTCCCCTGCTGCAGAACAGCTATGATTTTCATTTACAATTTTTATGGCTATCCCCTCATTTTTGTATGAATAAATGGGAAAAGATTTAAATGAGTCACAACCTCAAAGCAAGTCAATGTCAGAAACCAAATTATTCCAGGTCTGCAGACTTCTATGACTAGGTCTAATCCATAGCACTGCACGGATTCAAACAAGTCATCTAACCTATTTTTGTCAAACTTTGCTCCTTATGGAAATTCTGCAATCCTTTAACCTATTTCAATCATCACTCCTTCTGCCTTTAAAGGGGAGAAAAAAAAACTAGTGTGAGACAATAAGATAAAACTGAATGTTAGAAAATAAAAAGCACTCTCTCAGCATAACCAAATACGTCAGTAATATCTTTCCAGAGGTCAGAAAGCTGCCATGGAAAATATACCCTCTAAACAAACGAAATCTGAACTGCCTATGCAGAATAAAGGTAGAAGAATCAATGTTGTGTTCAGAAATAATTCACCCTTAAAAAAAAGGAAAACTAGTAATACATCACAAAGGAGTTTTACAGGAATCAGCGATTAACAGAAAGCTTAAATGTCTACTTGCCTATCAATGCCCATATCCAGCTTCACTTCCATTTGTTCTATGATGTCCTTTTTCTTCTGAAGGCATTCAGACAATTTAGGAGAAGAACTGCAACAGCATAAAGGGTTGCGTATGTGAGGTTAAAATACTAAAACGAATTTGTTTGCTGGGGCTGTTAATTACAACAGAAACGTGTGAAGATTTACCATCCCATCAAAAAAAAGACCAGTTTAGATGGAGTTAGCTGTCTTTAGAACAGCAAATCAACAGCCTTAAAAGCCATCTGACCCTACACACAGGACTTGTGGAGTGCTGACGGGCAGTACTGCAGGATACCTCAGGCAGCATTGTGCCTACTGAGCATGGTGCTCCTCTGCTGCTGCCAGCTCCAGCCACACTTAGCATGCAAAGCCAGCTTTTCACAGAACATCTGTAAGCTCTACCTTGAGCATATCCAACCATGGGGCCTAACAACATACAGCTTTCATGTAGCTCATGGCGTGGTGAGCTTCTTCCTCTGCAGAAACTGATATCTCCAACAATCTCCGCAGCCCTGACATTGCCAGCTCAGCCCAGAATGCAAATAAAAACCCCTTTAGTCCTGGTCTGCAATATGGCAGTGAGGTCTCTGCAGAGCAACTTGTCTCTTTTTCACGTCAATACTCTTGGAGCTCCCTCTCTCCCCCCGGTTATCCGAGATACAGATCAGTTTAACTTCCCTTCCTCCCCCTCTCATTACAGTATTTTATCTTCCCGCAACATCAAGCGGAACCACTCCAAGAATAAACTCCTCTTAACCAAGATGAAGAATAAAAAAATTGCTTTGTTCACCACAAATGACCATTTACAAAAAGAAAAGGACAATCAAAATGAAGGTACCTGATTAATGGCATTAGATGATCATTGAACTGCTTATCAAATAAATGGAAAATAGTATTGGCCTGGTGGACAACATCCAAGAAATAAAGATTTGCGTTCTTTGAATCAGAAGAGGGAATGCCTAAAGCAAAGAAGGTTTCGTTAGGATTGTAATGATATGCAGTTCTTTAATTAGCATGATGATATTTTAAGTATGCAGAATTTTTCCATTGAGTTATTAAATCACAGGCTTAGAGTTTGAAAAATTTACCATGGTGCCATATATAGAATACTTCTCATAGCTATATCAGGTAAGCATAGAAATATCTTGCTTTTAAAGTTTCTAAAAGCAAAATGAAACAATTTAAATATTTCTTCAGAACAGTTTTTATGCTTTCACTCAGGAAAGACTGGTTCTCATTGTCAAGATTTTAACTTCTTAATACAAGCAGTTTTCTTATCTAGTGTCACTTTTTAAAATGCACAACTATAAAAACATGTTTGGAGCTCATAAAATGTGAAACACTAAGGCTTTCATATAAAAATGTTATTCTGCTAGGGCACAGAGAACAATTAATAGAGGTAGCGTTCATGTTCAGATTTCTGATACAAATGTTTTTGAAGACAGTAGCACGTTTCCATCTGTGCATGAATTCTTCAGGTAGAAGTAACACTGCAGAAGACATTAAACGCTGACTCCCAGACACGCAAACCAAATTTCATTTAGCCAATATATTTTGAACAAAGCCAATCAATAAGGCAAGGCAACGATCTGTAAAGTTGGTCTGCACGAAAAGGTCAATGAGATGAAGCGTTCAAAAGATATTATACTCACCAGCAAGGCCTGTTTCTAATGCATAATCGATGTGCTCAGTACATAAGAATTCTACAAGCATAGAAAAAATTCTGAAAGCATTCTTCGGTAAGTCAGACGGATCAGAGAGCTTTAAAGAAAAAGAAAAAAATTATCTTAAAGGTCAGTTCTACATACATTTGAAAGTTTATCTGATATTGATAAGCTTAAAATATAATAAATACTTCAAAATAACTGAAATTTTATTCTAAATTAAAAGTATCCATACAGAGAACTACTCAGGAGCAGCGTTTAGTATCAACAAATTCTTTAGCATTAACAGTTAAAACAAAGATAATATGCCACAGGATGCTATAGAAAGCAAAAATAAACAGATTCTAATAGTAATAATAATAAATTCCCTGCTTTTTTTCTCTTTCACTAAGCTTCTGCTATTAACCACTGCTAGAGGACAGGACGCTGGGTTAGATGGACCTTCAGTGTCAGCCAGCGCAGCTGTTCTTCCATCACTGTCACCATACCTCAAAAAATAATCCAGACCGAACCTCAGCTCCATTTATCACAGTTCAGCTGGAGTCAGAGCATGAAAATTTTTATTAAGTAGAGTAATGCTCACATATATACCTTCATGAACTGTAAGCAACACAGGATTTTGGACAGCAACCTGTCAGTAAATCCAGTTTCTAAAGAAAAATGTGACAGGGCTTTAGCATGTAAGAAACAGGGCTTTGGTTTCTATGGAATTAAGTGAAGATTTATGAAGCTAGGAATAAAATTACTATTGCAATTCAAGTTAATTTACATAACAGCACTCCCAAAGATTTCCTCTGTATGCCTAAAAGCCAACTACGCAAAACCCCACCTTGTTACAGAAATTTCCAAGCACAGGAATATGTCAGTATACGGTTACGTTCAGAACTGTTGAGTTACTTTTCCTAAAGCAGTCAGGACACACAGTGTACCTGTATGCATCTGTCTCAGAATATAAATATTGCAATAAGCTAGCCAGGGACTTTTTTAACTTTTTCTTTGCATAGTGACTTGCCCCCATAACAATCTTAGCAGCATGTATGATGACAAAGAAGTTTTTATGTACCCGTAGTTCTAAAAATTCTCCTCATTTGCCAAGATCCATTTTGCACTGCTTCCCTGCCCCCTGCCCCCCCCAAAAAAAAATACAATTGGTTTTAGAACAAGTATGAAAAAAATCTGATCCTAATAGGAAGGGAAAAAAAAGACTGAACAATTACAAAAAGCTGGTATCATGAATTTAACAAGTTTGTAGCAACTACCATACTGTGAAAAAAGATGTTCTACCTGTGTGTTTTGCAGTCACTGACTTCCACCACCTAGGAATGTGTCATGCCTGTGCCATACTTGTACTTTATTACATCTTTACCCCCTCTTAGAATCTAAAATATTAAAGCTTCTGAGTATCTAAAATTATAAAAGCTTTTAACCACTGAACTAATTTAGAATGTTAGAAGCATAAAATATTGTTAGAATTAAGTGTGTTTAGCTAATAGAAATCCCAATTATTGATTTAAGTCTGCAATTAAATTACAGGCGGTTTCATTTAAACTAAATACCAAATAGTAAGTGACAGGCAGTAAAACAAGTGATTTAATTTAAAGTTGTTTTCTTTTTAATCTTAAGTATTTTTAAAGAACAGTAGAAAGCTACCAAGGCAAGCAATATCAAAGATTATTTCTACTCATATAATAAATAATTTTACTGGTCATACGGATGATTGGACTCTTAAGCTAGAACAAATGGCATTTGACACAAAAGAACAACTGCTGAACTAGTCTCTGTATTCTTAAAAAAGGAAAAAAAATACCCAAAATGCTTCCCAGTTCTTAGGTCTAGTTTATTTAAAGAAAGGGAAAAAAAAGGCAATTTAGACAAATAGGTTTAGCCCTCCCCACTTCTTCCAAACATAGACAGTATTAAAGAACACATGTAAAAGGAAACCTATAGCCCCATCATGACTCTGAATCAGTGAAAATTATAAAAAGAGAACTTGTTTAATACACTTCCCTTCCTATCAAACCGAAAACTGAACTTGAAGATTTAATTTCATACACACAATTATATCACTAATGGAGATTACAGGAAGCAAACTTACCCTGTGACATCTTTCAAAGGCTTGTTTAGTTTCTTGCAAAAGGTTAACCACCACTTCTTGTGAGAGAAAAGTTTCTCCATGGGTATCAATACTCGGCCCCAACGGCAAGTTTGTACGTTGCCTTATTCTCTCTTTGAGGTCTTGAATACTAGGACAAAGAAATACCAAAAGATTTCACTGGATGGAAATTTTGACGTTCACATTCAACAGTGATTTAGGATGTTTTAGTTGTTAACTCACAAAAACAGAACCCAAGACACAGTTTAGGATTTGCAAGCATTAAGACAGTCTTGCAAGCTTAAAAGAATTGCTAGTAAATGCAAAACAACCACCTCTGATCCCAGAGTTAACTGTATTCTACCATGGCACATTTGCACCATGGGAGCACCTATTCCCCCGCTGGGGAATAAAAATACTTTCAGTTAAATCCTCTGGGCTGTATGCTCTGTGGACAAAGTTTAGCTTCCATACATTGACACATTTTACTTTCAAAACACAAATGAGAGCTTTCTATCTCATCCACACCCATGAGTCCTCTCATCCTCATTCCTATCTAGAGAGTCCTGACTTAGTCGAGCATGCTCCAACACATTTCCATGCATAAAGCAACCCATAAAGTCTGTCATTATAATCAATTTAATTTTCCCCACGAAAATTAAATTTTCATCTTCGCTTTTTAATTCATTCAATTATTTTGTTATTGTTGTCGTTCTCTCCAAATCACTTTTCATGCCTGACACACTGACCCCGACAACTCTTTGAAAGGTGCAGTAGTCTCATCACTTCTTTCTTATAAATTTTAATTCTTCCTTTCCCACGTCTCACTACTCCTTTATTAGTTTCTCTACCTTGAGGATAATGAAGTCTTGTTTTTACCTTTCTCTAAGTCCATTGCATCTTCTGGGCTCATTAAGAGCTTTCTCACTGACATTGCTATGGTCTTTTCCCCTTCCTAGGTCTTGGGAGGGGACCACAAGACCTGGGCAGGTGAAAAAAAATGTATGCTTTTAGATACACACATACACATGCGTTAGGTACCTTAATTTTGCTTCAGTCCTTTTGTGGATCTGGATCCTAAGTTGAAACATAGGTTTAACTGGTATTTTTCATTTTCCATGAGTATATAAATACCATGCATCACCTTTCACATGTATCAATACGCTTTTTAAGGGAAGTTAACATAAAATGATAGCAAATAATAAAAAGCTGTAGGTCACTTTAGAAGCTTGCCCTTTTGCAGTTGATCACTGCACATCTGGCATGATAAATACTATGTTTCTCCCCTCACCACCTCCCTTCCACTTTAGAAGTAGGGAACTTCACAGAACAAACTTACCCTCCAGTGCCAATAGACCTCTTCTGGTGGTTTTTGGAATCATAATAGCGTTGCAGAATCATAGCGCTCCTGCTTTTCAGATAGCCAATTTCCACCTCGATGTAATTCTCCAAGTAGGAAATGAAAATGGATTTGATAAGCTTAGACAAGAAAGTCTGCTTATCAGTACCCAAGTTAAATTCCATCAATTTGCTCGAAAGATTAGTAGTTCTTTATGCAAAAGAAACAAAGAAGGGGAGAGGGGGAGAAAGCTGAATTTGTATGAATTACAGCATTAAATGTTTGTAAAGTACATAGTACAACAGAATCCTGATCGTGATTAGGACTTCTAGCAGCTTTATATTTAAGTAAAGAACTTTGCATAATTCATGTTTGATTACATACAGCACAATTGCAATCACAGTGAGATATAGAGGGCTGGCTTTTGCCCAGATTTAAAATACCACTCGAAGACCACTATACTATATATTTCTCATTAGAAATAACAATGGCTATTCAAAGTTTTCTTTAGGAATGTGATCACTGGAAAGGTTAACAGCTTTTTTTTTTTCTTCTGAGAAGTTTTTTTGTCCTCTCTTCCTACATCTTGATGACACATTCAGTTTATTACAAGAGGATATCAACAACAGTAATTTCACCATCAATATGTAAATACCTTGTATACAGATCGTAGAGATTCTTAAGATACTGCTCTGCATCTGATTTCCTGTGTTCTTCTAGCTGGTCCTTTACATAAATCTGCAAAATTTAGATACATCTGTTAGAAGAACAGATACCAAACCTCATGTCATACTCATTACCTGTTAGGTTTACGTATGTTTCCTTCAAAGCACACATTTTCAGTAATTCATGTATTCTTTGGTTTTAAGTCTCTGATTTACAGACCTTGCATCTCCTGCAGATAGTTGAATGGATCTTTTTAAAGAAAGTGATTTAATAATATAAAGTAGTAGCATATGAAGCATACTTGACCAAACACTAGATTTCTTCTCTTTAAGAATCAAAACCACTAGAGGTCTAAATGCATTTCTGCATTTGATAATAAGCAAAAGACATATATTTGTATTTGCAGGATGGATAACAATGTTTTCAACTACTCCAAACTTTCATATAAATAGTGTGTTAGCTGCAGGAAAATATTCCTGGCATAAGTTATTTTTCCTTATTCAAAGCTAGCCTCATACGTGAAACTTAATTCCAAATATGAACAGAATAAAGATATTATTAAACATGAAACTTCCTTTCCTGCTATGTTCTGGGGATAGCATACAGAAAAGAATCAAATGTGTATGCCATCTTATGAACTAGCTAATGAATGCATTGATTCCCTTAATTTTATACACTGAATTTGAGCATTTTCATTTGCACTGCATTTGCAGTACAAGTAGCTTTATTTGAAATAGGCCTGAATATCTGTATGAAATGCTATAAAGCAATCACCTGTGATTCCATATCTTTATATATGATTATGAATATTGTAAATTCCCAATAATTGTTATTACCAGATAAAACACTTATGGAGGAAAAGCTTGCTCAATAACTTCAACGTGTTAAATTGAAATACCTGAAGTTTAACTTCAAAGATATTTTGAATGAGTTTGGCTAGCACGGTCTCTGGATTGCTGAAGACTTCTCCAACTTGCTTATTCACTCGTTGGCAGAGAATGGCTGCATCTTCAAACACATCATTCCTCAGGAATGCACCCTAAGATTTCAGAAGCAAATTTAATAATATATTTACAGCTACTTATTAGGACTAAATAAATTAACACCCAAGGAGATGCATGTAAGACAAAAAATGCATTACCTCTTGACACTGTTTTATGTACACATCAACACAATGGGAATAGCCCTGTGGAAGGAGAAAAACAAATGTTAAGGCAGGTTCTACATGTTTTTAATACAGAATGAAATTAACGAAATACGACTCCTCTGAAAAAGTTATTGCAAAAAAAAATACGTTCATCTGAAGTGTAGACTGTTTCAAATCCATTTTTGTCACAAATCTAGCATAGCTTCAATTATCATCACTCTCCATGGTTATACACCACAGGTTTTAACACTCCTCAAGCATGAATGTCAGCTCACACACGTTCAAGAAAAGATTATCTCAAAATGGTCTCCATTGACACTGCCTCTGATTCCTCATCATCTGCCTCTCCTTTATTCCCCTGAATTTGATTTCAGATGGAACACCTCAGTATTTGTAAAGGTATATGTTATCTGATATGGTCATTTTGCCTGTCTAAATATGTTCACCTAAAGGAGGCATTTATTGTGTCCTGGTGTTTTTGTTGTTTGTTAAATGAAGATGCCTGCTGTTACCTTAAAATGAAGCAAGACTGCCGCTACTTCTCTCATTCTGGAGATTTCACCTCTCCGCTGCGCACTGGTAAACTCTTGAATTAGCTGGCACTCTAAATCATGGTACTTACCTGGAAAGGAATGGAGAAAACAAGGAAAATAAAAAAATGAAAACCATCAAGCCATGTAATAAAAGCACTGGCAAATAATGGTAACACTAACAGTATTGCGTATTTATCAGTTTTAACAATTCATATATAGAAATACAGATTGAACTGGATAGATAACTTACTTGCTATCTTTGATTTTACTTCAGAAAACCTGTTAATATCAAAAAAATACCATGATTAAATTCAAATCCACGTCACAGGAGAAATCAGACATCCTAGAGTGCCTGTTACCCATGATCTATTTTAAAATGAAAATATGTAACACAAAGATGACAGAAAAGTTACATGCTTCATAACCATAAAAACCTACAAGCATCTAATCCAAATCTAATTAAGTCAGCACACCAAAATTATCCCATTAAAAGTCTGTTAAGCAGTTTAGGATGTGTATGTAAAGATGATCCTACAACATGAGTATACGAACACAAATTCAAGAATAGACGGGAGAGAAATAAGCACATGATCCATCTCAAAAGCTACACGAATCACAAGTGACGTAAAGCCTCTCTCCCATCTTATCCCTCCCCGTGTCCCCCACAACCCCCCAAAAAAAACATCAGAAAATTGCAGTTGTGAAGTAGTTCTGACGGTTTGTTTTAAAGAGATGTTCAGATAGAATTTTACCTGTCAAAAGGCAGTTCCTGTGCAATCAAATGCAGTTTCTGAATAATATCAGCTGCCTCTTTAATCTGTTCGAAAGAAAAACATGAGAGTCGATTATTAAAGAAGGTCTGACTGTGGGCTATTCCTTTCTTCCATCTCCACTGTTCAGCTTTCATACATGTAGCTCCTACTTCTAAAATTAGTTGATATACCTGCAGAAGAGATCGCCTCCTTGAAGTATGCACTTTTATGATGCTTATGATAAATTGTAATATACAATTATATAGGTCGAAACATAAAAAATCTTCATGGGGCACATCTCTATAGGTGTTTAAGCTGTCTGGACACATAGCTCAGCACCACATCAGTCCAACAAGGCTTATAGACTTATAGACTTAGTTTCTGAGCTCATCAGCCCCAAATAACGTGGCGAGAGCAATCTCACATCAATACATACACAAATATAACACACACAGCCAGCTGAATTGCAACATGATACTTTACCATGAATTAGTATAAAAGTCAAACAGACTTGCACCCAACCAGGAGAGCTCTGTTGAGCTCAAAAGTGAATTGGCTAGCAAACCTTTCAGACACCCCAGGAAAAGCACCAGTGAATTCTTTAACTTGAAGAAAGTACAGGATAGTTGCATCCAGAAAAGCTATGACAATGCTTGGCACGAAGAGGGAAAGAAGGGGGGGGGGAAGGGATCAAGGAAGAGCATAGCTGGAGTACCTAACATTCTCCCATGAAAGAAGAAATGGAAGCTGTGTTAGAAATTTAAAACTGTGAGGTCTAAAACAAAAATTAAGATGAAATTTCATTTATCATGCATCGACAAAATATGAGTAGTCTCAAGGATACAAAAACTATCTAATGAAGGTAAAGTGGCATGCAGATTTCTGCTGTCCTGAACAGCAAGGCCTTTTACCATTTGTCTTTCAATCATCAATCGGCATTGGACGTGCATCTAAGTGGTGCTCAGTGACTGCTTCACCAGGCTAAGCGGAACTACAGAAAATGGCAACTGCTACTTTTGAAAGTGTCACAAAAAGAAAGAGCTGGTTGTAACTAAAAAAGGTAGGTTTAGATTAGATATAAGGAAGAAATTCTTCACTATGAAGCCCTGGCACAGGCTGCCCTGAGGAGCTGTGGCTGCCCCATCCCTGGCAGTGCCCCAGGCCAGGCTGGATGGGACTGGGGGCAGCCTGGGCTTGGGGCAGGGGTCCCTGTCCATGGCAGGGCCTGGAATTAAATGGGCTGTAAGGTCCCTGCCAACCCAAACCATCCTGTGAGTCTGTGATTAAGAGCAGTGAATTTAGCAGACAATGTCAACTGGTCCAAACCACAGCTCTGTGACAGCTGTAGTCTTTATTATTTGGTCTTGGTGACTGGAAGGCCCCTCAGACGGAACGATGACAAGTAACTACTACATCCAGGCAAAGCCCTCATATACACTGACGCAACGGAACGCATGGAGAACATGCACGTTGTCTCATTTTTCCTGTTAGTTATGTTCCAGGGAACTCGAGTGAGAGGAATGGAAGTAAAGAAATCCTATTCTCCCAACAGTTAAGAGCAGCTTGGGATTAAACCTTTCCAGGAATGGAACAAGACACACCGGTAAGAAAACAGAGTGCAGTCATCGCACGAGGTTGGTTGTTCAGCAAAAACAGAGGCTCTAACAAGGCGCAGTCGCTCTGCTTATTAAGAGCAGCTTATGTTTTGAACTGTCAGCTTACAATAGCCTCTTAAATCAAAAGCAGCCACGCTCCTCAAATAAATCCAATGAAACAGCAGTTATTTCTATTAGCTTAAAGCAACCTTAATACCTAACGAGCACTTCTGTTTGATACTGATGTCATTAGGATAGTCTATATATTAGCAGTTATTCATCAGCATTACCAAAAAAAAATCAAAAAGGGAAAAAAAGCACCCAGCAAATGGAACATTTTCTCTGTCTTCTTTTCACACAATAGCTGTTAACTAACTTCTTAGATTTTTATTCAATTCATGGCCTTTTCTTATGCACAACAGAAGCCATGACAAATCAATTCTCCATGGTTTCTGCTTAAATCTAGACATATCTCATTTTTAATTGAATCATGCTTCTGTAAACTATTACATCAAAATAAATATGGATTCTGTAGAATGAAAAGACTAAAACATCTGAAAAAAAAAAATAAACAGAAAAAAAGGTGGACAAGGAATTGCAAGAGAAAATGTTATCAGAAAATATTGTTATGAGCCAGTTAAAAGGCATAATGGAATGATGTTGAATGCAGAACATAAATGAGGAAGAGGCTGTAGGAATAATAGTAAACATTAAACATGACAATGCTACTGCATGACAAACCAGTGAGGTACTGTATCAATTTATAATTGAATTGTTTTAACTGGAGTGATTTGCTTGCTTTAAGACACTTCTGTGCAGAGGAGGTCCTGATTAGGAGGCAGCACAAGGCAAATCATAACAACTCTGAGGATGAAGACACAACACACAGCTTAGGACAAGACAGCAAAGGAAAACGATCACAGAGACAATATCTGGAAATTACTCAGTACAGCTAGGAGAAAGTAATGGGAGAAACAACAGTTTGAATGGACAGAAAAAAAAAGGGGGGAGGAGATAAGAATCCGACAGATTTTAAAAGCTGACATTACTGAGACAAACACGAACACCTGACAAAATAACTGCTTCACAACTCCTTTATTGCCTCTCCTTTCTCATTATCCCTTGCCCTCAGTGTCTTAGAGAAAAACTCACCCTTGTGAAGGACAGCACAGTATAAGAAATCCCAACATCCTCCAAAATACAATCTGAAACCACATCAGTTTGAAGATGAGAAGACACTGATAAAGTATTAGTGATTTACATTTTAGAATATCTGCCACTATGTCATGCTTTAGAAATATTTTTAGTTCAAAGATGTGTTAAGATGTCACACCACACATCTAGGCAGGTTCTTTTATAAACACTATTGCTCCTTGCTATTTAAATTTGGAGGCAAAAAGTTACAGAGCAATACTAACACACCTGGGCTGAAAATACTCTGTGTGAAATAACATACCCAGAAAATTTTGTGTGTTCTCGCATGCTTCCTTTGTAGACTGATATAAGGCTTCTGGCCTTATGTCAGTCTACAATTGTCTTCCTCCAGATTTGCTGAATGTCTTCAGGGTGTACAAATATTAATTTGCTTACCAATTTCCAGGCTTACCACATTTATCTACCACAGAATTTTCAGACCCTCCAACAGGAAATATTACAAAACTAAGTTCTGAGTAAAAGTTTAATTCTTTACGAGACTCTTCAGGAGACAATACAATTTTCTTTAAATTATGCTTTGTTATTTACCACACTGTTTTACAGTAACTTTAAAATGCATCTTTTATTTCTACTTAGGGGGAAAAAAAAAAAAGACAACCTTGAACAGACTATCTACATAAGAACATAAGAACTTCTGTTATGTTGGAACCTCTCTGTTTTCCTTGGAAATCAGAAAAGTTTTTTGCACTCCCTCATGGACCAGGGCAAGTTATCAACTGGCAATTACCATATATCCACAGACCATGATTCAAAAATCACTATGCAACTGAATTTTTGGAAATAACAGTATATGAAGCTACTAGTTTTCCAACTCCCTGAAAGACACTTTTGGCTCAGTAGTGAAGGGATGACATTAACCTATTCTTAGGTCCTTTATGAGAGGCATTTCAAGAAAAAACATTTTTTGCTGAATGTGCAAACCAGGTATTTGCTGTTCCCATGCACTGCAACTTTTCCTGACTACAGTCATACCGTTCGTTGCACGTAATTTAAGCAGAGCAGGATGATTGTTCAGGACACGCTCGGGGGGAACAAACAAAACCAAAACACACACAAAAACCTACTTATCTTACTACAATGTGAATGCGTCTTTTTGCTTACAGCTGGACACCATTCCGTCAATTTCTTTCTATTAGTCAGACCCCTCAGATTATATTTGCATCAGGAACATACTTTTGAAGCATAAGAAAAACAAAATGCTTTAACGTTTCTTTGAAGTTTTCCTGCCTGGTTCCTCTAAATTCAGAGGGTGGAGACATAACCACAGGACTATACAAAGCCCCAAGGCATGCTGTGACAAAAAGGTATCCAAGGCCGGTGGACTGACCCAACAGAGTAAAGTTTCACAAAGAAGTTGTATTCAGAAACGTTCTGCATTACAGGGTGGATCTGAGGCAAGGGGTTCAAAGAAAAGGCAGATATTGTACAGGCTCTAAAGTTGCCTCCCCTGCATTTCTCAAATCTCTGATAATTTCATAAAATGAAAAATGCCAACATTGCCACATTAAGCATCACTGAATACAAGTGCTTTATCAGCAATCTGCAGCCTAGTGTTGTTAATTTACATTTCAGAACAATGCAACTTTAACAAGTCAGTCACTCACTGGTTTGAAGTCTGACCATGGTAAGTCATGGTAGCAGCTTGTAATTAGGGCAGTACTGCTTATTGCTTTGAACTGCTTTCATCCCGCTGACAGCTCTTACCTTTTCAGAGTTTGTAAAAACATCAGACTTCAGCTCTCCATCCAGAAACTCATTAAAGTATTTCATCAGCTTCTGAGCCTCCACAGCCCGTTGCCGTGGCGTGTTTACCCCCTCCAGCTGGTCTCCAAGGTGACAGACCTTAGTTGCTACATAGCTGATGTGCTCGTCCAGCTCTTGGAAATGTTGGAAGGCAACCTGGGAGAACATGCACACGGACACAATTCTCGTCGTTTCCATTTACCATGCTTTAGGAAGCACGAGATTTACATCAGTAAGAAGCACGGGGAATCCAAGCATCAGCTTTCCAGGCTATCTCAAACGTCAGAACTACTTGGAACCACTAATTAAGTGCACACAACTGCTTAAAGTTTAGTGCCTTCCATTAAGCTATTGTGAAGACTCACTTCTGGACTAGCTAACGCTCATTAATGGAACATGCAGATAAGCACCCGCTGACAGGGGAAATCGTTTTCCATCAAACCCTCTATTTTTACCCCAAACAGCAGCACACTGTACCAAGAAATGTTAATGGAGCAGGTGATGCTTTTAAAAGTTGCAAAGCTTAGCACTGCCTATAAGCTTCAGATTTTACCTGATTGCTCTTCTGCAGCTCTTGTACTTTCTTGGCAAATTCCTTTGCTTCCTTCTGGCATTGCTGTTCGAGTTTCTCCACCTTTCTCTGAATCCTTTCATCCATTACCTGCAGTTCTTGGATGTGATTTACAAATTCTTCCAATAATCTGATTTAAAATACAATATGGTAAAGCAGACTTTAGTTTGAAAGGCATCGTCTTACACAGAGAGCTTTAAAAAAATAAAAGAAAAAAAACCTCACAAGGCTGACATAATCATGCCTAACCTTGGAATGCCGTTTTGTTTTAAACTGCACCATCCTAGTTGCATAGAACTCTATGTCTAGATAAAAGCTTTGTGATCATGTGAATGGTAGATAAGAGTGGAAGAAATAGTTAAACATGGATTGCTTAAGAACCTGGATCTTTCACTGGCTCGAGAATCCCTCTATCCCCATCTTCCTTAAATACATTTTATCAAGGCAAAGAAAGCTTAGGCCACCACATCCCTTCAATGTAGGGGTTTTAACAGTAAAGTACTTTCTACTTCACTCTAGATTTTATAATAAACTTGTAAATCATTGTCCATTTAATAGGCAATGAATGCAACTACATAGTCTAATAACGTTGTTTTGGTTATAGCCATATTGTTTCCTGATTTGCTTTTCTTCCTATAACATATAGTATTTAAAGCTTTTTCTTTGCCATTTCCCATCACTTTCATTTTACTTTCAGACTCACATTTTACTCTTTCCCAGCACAGTATATTTGAATGCGTTCTTCAATTTCCTCTATTCTTTTTCATTTAATTCTCAGTGTGTTCCTCTTTCATTCCTGTTTTTGACCATTCTGTCCCATTCATTTTTTCAGCTCATATTTTTCTAAACATCTCAGTCACTGAGGCTCAGGGAATGGACTATTCCCACATCCTCCATAGCCATAAAACTTACGCTAGTAACTGAAAATACATGAAAGATTGGAGAAGTCTGTTGTCCACATTTCATGTCAGAGCAGAAGATGGGAGGAAGCCAGAATCCTTTCCCGGGAGCTTCTTCTAGACTGCTGAGGAATCTGCATTTTCACGTATACTCTGTTCAGAAGGTATCCTGAGAACCTGATGCCCTTCCAATGTGCAGTACTGCTGAAAGGCAGAACGAGCATGCTGTTCCCCTCCTGGCTCCCCTCGCACTTGACAGAGACTCTCAGCAAGCAGAAGGGAAAGGGGGAATGCATTGTTCTACCCTCACATGACTCCTTCAGCACTTCATGACTACAGCACCTCTCTTGGCCAACACTGAGGGCTTTCTCTGAGCAACACCTCAATAATATAAAGTGATTCTCTCTAGTTGCATGGAGGGTCACTGAATTTTCAGATTTAATTTCTGCTGCTAAAATGAACTGGCTTTTATTCTGCTGCTTAGACCGTCTGAAGCACCTTTTTTTCCTCACTGTATTAACCTAAAAAACTAATTAGTAATACTTAAAAAAAATTAGTATTTCAAGTGGTATTTTTACAACAGTAAGTGACTAGGAGAAGTCTCAACTTATTAAAGAGAACCTTGATTGTGGCAGGTGCTTATGACTTCTTTCCACCATTTCCTGCTTGCTAGAAGCCCAAAAGGTAAGCATGTTGCATTAGATTCCAGAGAAAACTATGGGGAATAGACTTGAGTTTTGAAAAGTATTTTAAAAACAAAATGTTAATGATATTAAGTAACACAAAGCATACTTTCAAACAAAAGCATAGAGAAGTGCAGAAAGCTTCTGTTCATTTTAACAAGCAGATTTGGTTCAGTTTGGGGTTTGATTGTTTTTTTTTTTTTTTTTTAAAGTTGGTATTGTGCCAATTCAGCATTTAGTCAGCAATAGCATTCAACATACAGCGAGGGAGGAAAACAGTCAAATAGAAGAGGTAGCTGCTGGTCAGATTTCTCAGACCAGAAATAAGGAATTCAACATTCTTTCTGCAACAAAAGAAAGCATCACTTTCTAAAAACGGAAAGGAAAAAACATACCAAAAAGAAACAGAAACCTTCTGGTATTACTTTTACCTCCCTTTCTCCCCATACTAGAAGATCCCACAGGTAAACTATTCACTGGGCAGGAGCCTCCCACTTGTCCTGATATATATAAAAGTACATCACAGAAGTTAACACAAGCAAGCCAACACCAATTAAGAAGAGAAGTTAAATTGACTTGGTGTTAGTACCAATCACTAACTACACTGAAGTATATACCAGACACAACTGCAGAGAAAGAGCTAGAGGAAGCAACGCTACATATTTCCAGGCTTCTTCCTGCTTAACTTACATGTAAAGATCTCCATAGGATACTGGCCTTAAATTCAATGTTAACAGTTCATCATCTTGCTAGGAACTCCAGCAACATCCCCCCTTCTCCATAGAGCCAGACTGCTCAAGAATGAATGTCCTTTGGCTGTGCTAAAGAAGCTTTTCTTATCTGTTTCGAATAACAACAGATTGTCTATGACTCTAGTAATTCCTAACCTTCTTAAAACTTCTAGCTTAGGTTACTACAAACAATCTCAATCAGGAACAAGACTGTGTGAATGAGAAATCACTAAACCACTGCACTTTGAATTAATTCACCATCATAATGTAAATCAACATTCAGGTAGCTAAACGTTTTGTTGAGCCTCCTAGCTCAAAAGCATTCCAGAAGAATAACAGGAGGACGATCAAGCTCACCTCCTTAATTATAACCATTTGAAAAATGAAAACACTTAAATTAATTGCATCCCTAGAAAGAATACTAATACTGGTACAAAAGCCAAGATGCAGCGCTCCTTGAAATGGTCGCTCTTTTGAAAACAGAAGATCCAGAAGTGCAGAACACAGAAGCTTCTGTGTTGAAAACTGCTGTATAAAATCATGTATCTGAGTTCCCACCTGTTCCTGGCCCAAAAACCAGAAAGCTTTTTTCTTAACTTGGTGTGAGGTTTCTCAACAGAGCCAAGCCAGCCCACCACAAGAGGAGAAGGTCCTGCTCTGCCTCCTTCCCCAGTTCCCTGGCCTTGCTCCCTTCCTCACACACATTCCTCCTTGCCACCGGCTCAGACGCATGATCATCTTCCCTTCGCACCTGTTCCTAGGCTTCTCTGGTCCCCCCAGATTGCCAGCTCGGCTAGAAAAGAAGAGGACTTTTTGTCAGGTTAGTTTTCTGACATTTTAGTCAACTGGATTAGCTTATCCCAGGATCACATGCCGAGAGCTGGCTCAAGATGAGCCGTCACAGCATGCAGCTAAGTGCAAAGAAAAGGGGCACAAGTCCACCTCCATTCAGCAGAGGCAAGCTGTTCATTTGGTTCAGACTATAGCAGACACATTCAGTTCAAAACAATCTAAGCCAACATTGCCATGCTCCAGCCTTTCCTCCCATCCTACCTGTTTTTTTGTGCCTTTTATTTGCACCACTACTGTAAACTACTGGGTCCTACAAGTCAGTGTAGGGAGCTAAACTAGCAAGAAACTCATTAAATTGACTTAACTAGCATAGCAGCAAAGCCTAATATTATGCCTTCATCCAGAAACTTTTGTGCTTCAGAGCATTCATGTTGGACAAAGACAAACAACATCAATTTTCCTTTATTCAAAAGGTCTACATCAGAAAGTGACTTTCCCTACTCGTTACAAAATAATTGATAATTGGCTCATGGTCACAAATTCTAGCAATTCTCCCAGATGAGTATTTCACTGGATACACACCAGTGCCACATGCAGGCTTTTTGTTGTGCGTGTAATAGAACAGTACAATTCGAGATGCATTCATTTTGAACATTATGCAATTTTATTTTACCTTTTTGGATCAAAAGCTTCTCCACCTCTGGAACCTCCTCCAGGTGTCCTCCATGCCAGGCGTTCAATGTACTCATCTGCCACAAAAGGCTCCTAGCCACAGAATAAAAACTCTTTACAACGTGCGACAGCAGGGTTGTTCCTTAGGCAGCTGCTTACGCATCATTTTGAAAGCATTTAGAAGCTGTACTACAATCAAGAGCAAGAACAGCATTGATAATTACCCCATCACCTCTTATGTTTACATATTTAAGAGAGAACACTGTTTTTAGAATGGTGGGTTTGAACATCCAGTCTAGCAATTGTCAGACTACCAGAAAATGCTTTGCTAGCAGTCTGAAGAGCTGGCTCCACTCTACCTGTAGTCATTTCCTGGTGAGCTTATGGGTTGTCATTACAAAGCATCTGACACATGCAGCAGCCACACTCATCTGAGATACTGTATCACCAGACTCTGCTGCAGCCCAAGAGCTTTAGCTGCGCAGCAAACCAGATCAGAGAACTGATTTGTCTAAAAAATTATGGGGCAAAGTAAGTTTTCTTTGCAGATGCTCAGTTCTCTGATTCAGTTCGCAACATGTCATCACAAGCAAAACTGACCAAGGCACTGCCCCGTGGCAAGGACAGTGCCAGATTGCCACGGGACACTATGCAACATCCAACTGCAGCTGCAGAAACAAAGCAGATAAAAGGGAAAATAGCAAAGGATGCATAAAAACAGACATTGGATTCTACTTTCCTAAGAAGGAAAAGCGGGGCATGAATGATGCTAAAAACACAAGGTTACACAAGTTTATCCCATAACATTTGCCTGATCTTCCTCAAGAAATACTGCACAACAGTGAAGAGTTAAGATTATTTTCCCATATGACAATGTTTTCTGAAGGCACAGACCTCATAATAAAACCAAGAGCTCATATTCTAGTTGACCTCGTACTTAAATCAGCTCAAACATTTCTTCACACAGTTAATATTAAGTGCCCAAACCAAAGCATAATGACACCTATCCTTTAAAATAAAAACCACATTATTATTTATCTTTTCAGATTCATTGGTAACCCAGCCGTATCGCTTTGGTGCTAACATTAGCATATCTGAGCTTGGTAAATTAAGTATTCTTGCAGACCTCTGGACTTCATGGAAAGCTGTTAGAATACATGCAGCAATTGGTCTAAAACTGTGCAACACAACCCAACACAGAGCCAGGAGTGGCTCTGGTTGATAGTGGTACTTGCCACAACTCCATTCTGATAATGAAACACACAAACACAACATCACTGCTTTTGATGAAGCCTGGGACAGCCAGACTGAAGTAATAGGGGGGGGGAAGAAACAGGATTTTAATGACTAACAGAAAGGGTTGGAAAGCAAATGTTGCCAGTCATTGCTCACATTAACAAAGCCACTTTAGAGTTCTCCTAAAACACATTATGCCCTACCCAGTCAAGCTCAGCTATTAAACAGAAATATAAAAGCTTTTAAAATATATTTTGCAACTTGCAGAATCCTGCTAGACAGGGCAGAAACTTCAGCAAATCACCGGGTAACTCCTCTTTCAAAGACTGACCAGAGGAACTGTTTTGCTCAGCCAGCTAGGCTGACTTGTGCTTGGTACAAGTCCCTGAGCTCTTCCTCCCAGTTCTTCCTGATACACAACATTGTTTCCTTTACATGAGTCCTTTTCATCAAAAGTTTTAATGCAGTGTTTTCATACTAAGTATAAACTTTCTCCTTAAGTCATCTTTACATCTCAGTGTTTGGGAACGTTTTTGCAACTTTAATTATAGGCGAAATGAGCCATTCAATACAGTAACACTCCCTTCAGGGGAGTCCTCCAGCTTCATATTTACCTTATGGCTCTTCTCAGCACTTTTCCTTTATATGAAAATCACAACCACAACTTTTCCTCTGAAGATCCCGTAATCTAGCAGGAGTACCGCTCTACTTACAAGGACACCAATACCAAGCACAACTGTAGAAGACCCTTCTGTAGAGGGTGCACTGTTTAGTGATGCTGTGTGCATACGCCTATGGATGCATATATATACTCCATGTATCATAAATATATACAGTGATGTTTTTTTTTGGTCAAACAACATTTACAGAGCTTGTCTGCAAGCCAAAGTATCAAAGCTTGGTCTCCTAAGGAAGTTTGTTATACATACCTTAGAACCTTAAGAAATAATAACTGCTAACATCACCCTAGCCATTACACCTCTGTTCTCCTCTAAATCTCCCTTGAATATACGTGAATGCAGAGTGTCTGCAGCTCCCTCCCCTACATCCCAAATGCCAGCAACAAGGCCACAAGGCCAAACCGAAGCTGCAGCAGCTGCATCCCCTCCGCCGTCCTTTCATGTGCCCTGCTCTTCTGCAACGCTCCTCCTGCCTCCCTCTTTCTTCAGCATCTGCATCGCAAACCTGCATTGTGTTTTAACAATTTGAGACATCAATGAAGAGCGTTAATTAGTTTAGTCAAACCTAAATGATGGCAGAGTCACTACTATATGCAGCCATAGTATTTTAAAAAGGGCATTAACCTGGAACACGTCTGTTTAACAAGAACACTTACATGGACTAAAAAGAAGCTTAAAGTCAGGTCTCCTTTGTCATATAAACCCTGTTCTGTATTACTTAAATAGTAACCGTAGGGGATGTTATGGTGTGCAGCATGCTGACCAACAGAGTTAGAAATGAGCTCCTTCTTCTGAATTTTCACAAAGGGTAAACTAAAAATATTCTCTTTGATGTATAAAGAATAAATGAAGCTTGGGATGATCACTTTAAGACATGGTTTCACAATTTCAAATGTTCCCGCTGCAAATCCAAAGTTTTAGTTTTGTTTAAAATACCTCTAATACAGACTTTTTAATGTTATCTTGATAACATGGTCACCTATAGCTATCTGACAGCCTAATTCCTATTTTAATTTTCCTCTCCATTTCTGCAGAAACTGCTGAAAATCAGCTTTTACAAATGTCATTTGCAAGTTCTTTGCCTGTTATCTGATGAGCCTCAACAGTCAATTTCTTCACAGCTTTGAACTTCGCTCTAGCTCCAGATGAATTAACGTGATCCTATCCATTCAGCCAATACTACTGATTTAATAAGAGATAGGCCTGAAGCGGATGATAACCTGGTTTGATCTGGTCTGTATAAATGAAACTAAACTGGAGCTAGCCATGTTAAAATCCAGTTTAGCAATAATTATTTTTAAATTATATTTTGAATTACACATAGGTGTATTGGGCCTGGTATTCAGCTCAGGGTTACTCCCATAATAAGTACCTTCATGGCAGACACCTCAGACTAACGTACCAGGCAATATTAATTTAGTTAATGTCCATATAACCTCTCCTGCCTTTGTAGTGAAAGAGAAGCGAGAGCAAGAGAGAAAGAAATGTGGATTTCCATATTGGAAAACAAGATTTCAAGCCTTATCTCTAGCTAAAGCTCTCGCCTACGTTGCAATTCCATCTTTATTGCTATTGCAAAATGAAACACGTTGTTGCGTGATCCAGAACTACCAAAACATACAGTTTTCTTTCCACATACAGGTCATTTCCCATTCACCGTCCCACAAAGAACAGAACCACACAATCGTCATGTTGGGAAATCAACAGACTCCTAGAGAAGAGTGTTAAGGAGGTGTAGCGAAGGCATAAGGCCCAACATCTACCTGCTTAGAACATACTATGTTATTCTTATTTTTTTTTTTTAAACCAGGCAAGCAAAAAGACATGAGTCATAACACTCGTGTGTCAGAATAGTGATTCATAAATACAAGCGAGCACAATGCATTTATGTAAGCCGCACATAGAGGATCCTACAGCAAGACATGAGACCTCTCCTGAAGGCTGGGGAAAGCGAGTCCTGGTGTTAACACACCAAAGGAACACCAGGCTCTTGAGTGACTCAACAAGCAAACACGGGATTCCTGGTACTGATACCTCACCCCCAGCACTAACAATGGGGACAAACACTGCCTATTAACCCCAGGTCCCATCCTGAAAGGCCACGGTCCAGGCCAGAAGAGAAGCTGCCAGAGTCTTGTTAGATTTCCTGCTCGTGGCCTTGGGCGAGCAAATTGGCTTCTTGCGCCTCAGTTCCACAGCAGCTAAAGGCAGGGCAGAGGCATTTCCTTATTTCTCAAAGGCACAAGTTGCACTCGGCCACTACAGTGCCCGGGTCAACCAGATGTGTGTGTTCAGGAGGAGAGGGGTTACTTTACCAGCCAGGCAGGCCCTCACACACCCATGACCCCCAGGAGATGGGGGCCGTGCATCAGGGGCGCTGCAAGCCCTCACCTGGTGGGCCAGGAGGGGACAACACCCCCGCAGCCCACCACCCAACCCCCCTCACCCTCCCCATTCCCTCACATTTTCGATGCACACCCCCGCCCTCCATCAGGACAGGAGGCCCCATTTTTCCCTCCCCGGGCCCTCCCCGCCCGCAGCCAGCCGCGGCTCCCCCCGCACCCACCTCGAAGAGCTCGGCCGCAGCGGCCATGGCGCTCGGGGGGGGGGGGGAGTGTTCCTCAGCGGCCCTCCGCCGCCCCACCGCCGCCTCCCATTGTGTCCCGGAGCCCCGGCACCGCCGCCACCGGCAGCAGCCGCCTCGGCACCGCCTCCACCCGCCGGAAACGGGCCTGCGCCGGGCGGCCACCGCCGCACGCAGCTCCCGGCTCCTCCCCGGTCCCGGCCGCCATCTCCTGCCCGGCCCCGGCCGCCCCCATCGCCCGCAGCCGTCCCCCCCCCCTTTGCCCGGCGCCATGGCGCTGCGGGCGCTCTGGGTGCTGAGGCACGACCCCCGGGCCGGCGGCGCGGTGCTCTTCTCCAGGTAAAACCCCTCGGTGGGGTTGTGCTCGGTGCGGGGTTGGAAGGGGAAAGGGAAGCTGGCAGCGGTGGGATGCCGCTCTTGTAGCGGGGCTGAGGCTGCTCCGGGCACCCCCTGCAGCCCCCCGTCGCCTTGCGGAGCCCCAGCGCTCTGTTTTATCGCTGGGGGGTTGTCATTTTTAACGACTTCTGTATTTTTTCGCAGGGCTTTCTTGTCTCCCTTCCTCTTTCCGTGTTGCTTTCTCTTCTAAATCTTAACCTTTTATAAAGATTTTGCCAAGCTGCGCCCTGCCTAGATGTGAATATTGATGAAAAAGCCGAGGTAGCCATTAGGAAATACTGCCAGAGGAACAGGCAGAGCACAGAGCAGGCATTTTGTTTATAAACTCTTAGTCCTGTTCAGTAATTGTACTGGAAATACAGCATTTTCAGGCAGAAATTTAACTTTCAGTTTGATTTTAATCTTTGCATACAAACAGGTTTTTAAATTGGTGAACCAAAGCAGGACTTTTTTGTATTACTGTTCAGAACTCTTGCACAGTTTTAAGTAAGACTTTGGGCTAGGTGAGTTGGTTTTGTCAGTCTGGGAAATGTTGTGCCTGTTTCCTTGCACTTCATGATTTCAGAGAACTCAGTACCAAAGAACGAGAGGAAAAACAACTGGAGGCTAGGGAAAGAAGAAATGCTGCAACCTGGATAAAAGACATGGCTTACAGTCCTCATCTGAATTCAGAAAAGATGAAGAGAGAACCTGGAAGGATAAAGAAGAGCAAGTAGAGTAACTTCCATCTTTGGGTGCAGACAGCTCTCCACATTGGGCATTCCTCTGATTGTTTTAGGATTAGTATTATAGTCCTTGTATTACCTACGAGACTAGAGATGAGGCCTCCCCTCTACAAACACAGAGAAAGAGAAAGCCGTGTCCCAAAAGTCTGCGAGTGTAATCACCATGGAGGACGGGGGGGCGGGTGACAGGGATATGCGAAGTAACTTGTCACACAGTGAGCGGCAGAGACAAGGAATAGCGCTCCTTTGAAAAGGGCAAACTCGACTTGATACTTCAAGTGATTTCCAGACTTAGATCTTTCAAGTTCCCAGAGGAAATAATAGGGCTGTGGAAACCCCAAGTTTATCCTCCTAACTGACCTTAAATTGAACAAAGCGTGCAGACAATATAAAGAATGCTGGATCACATGGAAACTGTTGGTTTCGGGACTTAGGCACTCAGCTGGAGATACGTGAGCCCTGATCTTTAACCTTAGAGAAGACATCTGGGACATCAAAGCATTCCAGTTTTTTGAGCTGATCATAACTTAATTCAGGCAACAAGTATAGTCTCCCTCTTGAATCACCAGAGCTCATTCATCCATGGAAACTTTCATCTTTTAAAGTTTCCATCACTTTCTAGTAGGGAATACTGAAAAACCAAGATCAGAAGGGCTAAGTAATCATCTAATGACTCAGCTAAAGCTGAGAAGGTTCAGTAGGAGGAGGAGAAGGTTGCTGTGGTGTGGGGATGGCTTCAGCAAATGCAGCAGGCAGATTGGGACAGAAGGCAGACAAAACTAGAGTGAAATACCTCCTCTTCCTTTGCTTTGGAAACAGCAGCTGAAAATAAGAGATGCTTACCAATGTTATGTGCAGCTGCTTATCAACAACCTTGCTTGGGAAGCCCTCATAAATTTCCAAGCAGCAAAATCACACTGTTTTCTTGCTGTTCAAAATAGACATCAGACTGTAGGGAGGCATTTTACTGTCATCTGTATCCTGTTTACGGATCTTGTAGCTCAGGCTTCTCTCTGCTTACACTTCCCTTTTCCTTACTGAAAAAAAAAAAAAAAGCTCTAGATGCCTGATTAAGAAGCAAACAAAAAAGCACAGTCGGTGAAAATAAGCATGAGGAAGCATAGCTGCCTCCAGCAAAAGACTGCTACTCAGTTAAGAAAAGATGACGTAGGTGGGACTTGTAGGCAATAGGATAAGAACCATGCAAGTGTTCGGGAACAGAAGGGGGACATTAGTGTGGAGGTCACAGATAAAACAAAGTACTACATTGCTGGGATTAGAAGTTCCATGGCAATTTGAGAAACAGCCTGGCAACATGTCTTGAAAAAAAACGTTTTAAAAGGCGAAAAAGTGAAGGGTCATGTGTCTGTGGATTTGTTTCTCCCATGTTTGTTTATAAGTGTGGGCCTGAGCACAAACGAGCATGTGGCCTGAGAGCAGGTCAACTGCAAAGTGATTCGTGAAGTGTTTTTCTAGTTCCCTGCATGTAACCTGTGATAGGAATTTTGAGGGTCCGCAGATAACTACTATGGGAATTCACAAAGAAGAATATAGAAAAGCTAGCCTGTTATCAAACTTAAGAGAGAGTCAGAGGAGTCTGTATTTCCAAAAAATAATGAAAACCATGCAACTGTTGCTGGAGTTGTTGGACTTACGTACAGTGAAATCTCTTTGGGTTTACTGTATAGTAAAGATTTGTAGTTAATCTTGTTAATTAGTTAAAGCAACCATTGCAGATCTATTGTGCAAGCTCAGAACAGCAATGCAAAGCCTGTATGTTAGTAACTTCAGTGATACTGCCTTACAGTGTTTAGCAGAGTTGTAGCAGTAGCATACCATGGGTAGGGAAAAAGCTCTTGTAGTCGAATTTGGTTAAATGTGGCATCCGTTTTCTTAAGTGTCTGAAAAGTTGTCTTCTGTGTGATTTCACCTCTTAGAAATACTTTGTTATTGAAGTTTCATTGCTTCGGGTCGTGCTTGGGTTCACTAGTGTAGTTTAAACATCTTATATATCTTTGTGCAACAGGATGGTAGACAGATGCACGTTTCATTTTCTTTTTTTAAAAAAAAGCATTTGCTCAAAGTTTCCAGTGAAAATCCACCTCCTAGTACAAATCCTAATTACATGTGAAATAGTTCTGTTGGCTGTGGTTTAGATTGTGATCCTCTCACTCTGTCCATCAGGACACTGCCAGTGTCTGCTAGCACAAGGTTACTTCAAGAGCTTGGCCTTCAGGAGTTACGCTGATACTTGAAACCCATCCTTGACTATATCAATACTCCAAAGATTTTTGTGGTGTTTTTGTGTTCTCTGACAGCAGGAAAAGGGATGGTGTGCTTCTGGTTTTCAGAATCCTGTTGGTATGATATTTTGGGTGCGAAGAGATGAGATAAGACACTCTTATTTCCATGTTGCAGGCGTTACCCCACCGTTGAAACACGCGCGGAGGCCTTCAACGGATCGACGCATGTGGCTATCCCATCCGACAGCGATTTTCTTAAAGCCTTGCTCTTTGAACTTAGGCTCACAGATGACCAGAGTTTTGTGGAGCATCGGGACACGTGTACCCGAATCGATCATTCATCGGTACGTTCAGTTCGCGTCGAAGGAGGGGATCTCTGGCCTGTGGTGGCTTTCCAGAAGAGTGGTCTGATCTATGCGTGTCTTCCGCTGGTTGAGGAGACCTTGGAGCCCCGGCCACCCCTCCTTACCATCAGTGGGCTCTCACAAGGACTTGCTCTTTTGTTCGGCATTCTGGACTACATTTCTCCGAGTCGGAAAAATGAAGCTGAGATGAGTGCAAAAATAGGCCAGCTTCGAAACTTGCTTATACAGGCCTGTCCGCTTGGCACCCCCTTGAACACAAACATAAGTAGTTTAAACAGCACTTTTGACGACATTCAGGTTATTCCTACAGATGAGAAGCAACCAGTTTGGAGATCCAACACGTATAAAGGCAAGCCTCAGGTTAATGTCTGTATCACTGAAAAAGTCAAGTGCATGCAGTATGACAAGAGAGATGTTGTGGACATGTGGCAAGTTTACGGAGTGGTGAATTGCAAGGTGAGTGAGAGCATTTTTTTTGTGCTGGTCTCACCAAAGTGCTTTTCATGTGAGCATGCTGGGCAAGTGAATTTTCATTTCATTTTACCTGGATACATGATCAGTGAATTTCTAACATAGTAATATTTGAAAGCATTGCAAACTATTACATATTAGACTAGTGTGTTAGCAGTGTTTTTTATTTTGGTCTTTGCTGTTTGTTTTTTTTCTTCTGCATGCTTCCAACATTTTCGGTAACTATTTATGGGACTTAAATCTCCAGCAGTAGCTAAATTGCATGTATTTTCCCATTTCTTTTATTCTAAACGAAAGAGGGAGAAGTCATTTCATACAGCTTTTGCATGTAAAGACTAAAAAATAGTAGTGCTAACACCACGTTTGTTTCCAGCTATCTAATAAATAATTAGAAGACTCATTCAGAAATAGTTAGTCTGCAAGTGTTTTTACCTGAGCATTTTTACTTAATTTTCTTACCATACGAAAATTTAATCTTCTATTCAATTACAACAAAACTTTGAATCCACATAAGAACTATTGATACAGAATCCATGGAAAGAAACTAGTAGTACAGTTAATTTGAATGTTTTTATATATGGCAATGGCTTTTATTGTTTAATACTAAAATTTGGGGAATGTTGACTAAATAGATTAATAGTTATTACAGAATACATTAATATTTTTGTGTATATAACATTCTTTGTTCCAAATTATACTTCGTATATTATCACAGTACACTGTGTTTGTAACTGCCATTGTTTTAAGAGGAGAAAGATGTAATAAAAAGTGGATCATGCTAATTTAATTATCAGTTAGAGGTGAGATACTCATCTCCAAAGGAAGCTAGCCTAAGTAGTGCACTTCTGAAGACTAGGTTATTTCCCACCAGCCATGCTGGTAGGGATTATGTGGGTGAACAGCTTCCTGCTCTCAGAGGGACAAGTTTCTAGGTCATCTTGCAGAGTGGATGGTCTTACATAAATGAAAGCCTTGGTATAATTGTGCGCTGCTGAGCTGGCACACGAAGGGACGAGACAATGGATGCACTGCACATGGTTGCTGTGAGAAAGCTGACGTGGGACCACAGTGGCCATTAATAGCATGCTTCAATCCATTAAGCGGATGTTGTAAAAGTAACTGAATTAATTAGACTGTCACCAAGTCTGTTTATGTAACATTCAAAATGATTTAGTTATAGCAGTAAGTCCTTGGCTTGCTTATGCACTGTTTTGCTGCTAAAGAGCACTTGTCAATTAAGAGACATCTAGCTAAGGCTGCATCACTAGCCATACAGGAGAGGCTACAGAACTGAGAAAGGGACTTTGTTTTAAAAGTGTTTGTCAGTACGTTTGAATAACGTTTGAAGCCAGATGAAAAATTTTAGTGTGATGGTTTAATATTTGTATTTGATTTTCGAACATCTAATTCTGACTTGAGGGAAATATTGCAGAATAACCTTTTGTCTTCATCTTTTTCAAGTGTGATATAGAGGGAGCTGCGCCAAATGTAACCCTCACTTTGAACCTCCCAACTAATGGCTCTCCACTCCAAGATATCCTGGTCCATCACTGCGTGACTTCCGTTGACCCTGCCATGCTCTTGTCCAGCAGTGTTGATCCACTGGATGATTCTGTGTATAGTGGACCTTACAAATTTCCTTTCATTCCTCCTTCAGATTCATTCAACTTGTGTTACTACACTTCCCAGGTAATAACATCCCTGATCCTTGTTGTTTTCAAGCCCTCAAACAGAAGTAAAAATACCTGTGGTGTTGAATGCATCTAAATGACTTTCCAATACAGGCAGATAAAATGTTCTTTGTATAGTAAACTGCTTGGAAGGCACTTCGGGACTTGAGTCATTTGCATCACTTTCAGAAGGTGCCGGTACCTTTGACTGCTTTTAATTTGTGAGCAACTTAGATGCCTGAATTAGACAGAATGAATCCAGGCTGAGATGTCATGTACATGCGTGACAAATCTGTGTGTTGTAAGCAGCCCATAGAGTTTGACGGATACTGTTCAAAACCAGTCAGCAATTATAAGTTTATTTTTTGAAGTACTTTAGCAACTAAAACAGTATATAACTGATCTTACAATGGTATTGTTGACATATCTTGAAAATTAATATGGTTTTCTCCAGGTGCCTGTTCCACCAATTTTGGGATGTTACCAACTCATTGAAGAGGGATCACAGTTAAAATTAACAGTTAATTTGAAGCTTCATGAAAGCATAAAGAATTCTTTTGAATACTGTGAAGCTCGTATACCTTTTTTCAACAGGTAGGAATAAAGAAATCCTAAATACATTTCTTCCTTTCCTCTGAGATCTTCCTGAAATTAACCTGTCAGGAGTCAATGTAACAGATTGTGCCCCATCAAAGACACCAACTTTGCAAATGTTGGGAAACCACCTTGGAATTCTTGTGACTTCTGACCAGAATATTTGGTAATTCTCAATACTTCCACTTAGTATCCTGTTTTCCTGTGTTATTTTTTCATGTGAAATGCTGCCACAATCCTCCAGGTGGATTAAGTCCTGAGATCACTTCTAAACCAGGGTTACCTGTTCCTTAAGACTGCTAATCCTAGCTACAGATCATCTTATCAAAAATTTAGTTATTTAAAATTAAAGCGATAGTTTTCCTTTAAGCCTCTCTGACAACTGCAGTGACTACACTGTCACATAGTTATAATGAAAATTCACAGATGAAATGATACAGAGTTGCTGATGGTGATCATAGTGTTAGTAAAATGCTATCAGTGAACTGAAGACAGTAAAATATCAACAGCTCTCATGATTACCAGGTTGAAACCACAGTCATTTTCCTCCTGCTCTGTAATTTCTTTCCATAAATTAGCAGCGTGCTTAGGTATGTACAATTTGTCTGCATGCACATAATGTCTTTCAGCATTTGTTGCTTTCTTTAACAAAATTATTAACACATAACTGAATGATATTAATTCCAGTGGCTTGATTGCTCCTTTTTCATACTGTAGGGGCCCGATCGCTCATTTAGAGTACAAAGTTAGTTACGGCCAACTGGATTTGTCACGAGAGAAGAGCCTACTGGTTTGGGTCATTGGTAAGCAGAATGCCCCTGTGCACTCATCCTTCCTCCCCCATTTGGTTTTCTATAGTGTAAGCACAGCTGTGTAATTTCTTATAGATGCTGTTTCTGGCTTTAGGACAGAAGTTCCCTAAATCTTCAGAAGTTTCTCTTACTGGAACTGTGACTTTTGGTGCTGCAGGCGAAGAGCACCCAACTGATTATGTTTGCACTGGGAACACGGCTTATGTAAAAGTAAGTCATGGTCTCTATGAAATGCTGCCTTAATAGCCCTTTTTTAATTATCTTAAACATTGATTTTAATGAGGTGTACTCAGTATAGTCTTCTGTTTTCTTGCTGACAGGATTTGATGTCCTGTTATTTTGGGGTATGCTTCTACACCAAGAGCATCTAACACAGGTTGCCAGTATTTGCACATGGCACTGTGCATCTGACCCTGTATTTCCTCTTTCTGTAGATGTATTTTAGGATCCCAGACTTCACACTTACTGGATGTTATGTAGACCAGCATTCTGTCCAGATCTTTGCACCAGGAAAACCCAAAATTACTGCGTGTGAGTTACTAAAAATGTCAATTATAACTTCAGTATGCAGTTTCTGTTAAATAAATCGGGTATCAGTGACAAAAATTACATAGATAAAATTGGACAAATCTTTTTCCTTGTTTCCTTGGGACGTCCCGGAAATCTTGTTTTCTGCTTTTTCTTACAATGCTTAATAGTTTCTTGGAGTAGGGATTGGCGTCACCCTTTAGATGAAAGCTCTTACTGCTAAATGACCAAGTCAGTCCCTCTCAGGCTCTCTCGCATTCGCCCTGGTGTTTTACAATGTTCTGCATAATGGCAGGACTTTATAATAACGGGGGGACAGAGAACACCTTGCTGTAGTCTGACTTCTTGTTTAGGACACTTATTTGAAGATGTGTGGAGTGGAAATACAGTCTGCAGGCACAGACCTCAGCTCTTGCACACAAGCTGAGACTGTTTCTGTCTGTCACAGTCATCATACCAATACCTGTTGGTGGATATGGGTCGGCATTAAATTTGTGGAGCAAAAACCACTGCCTGTTCGGGAGCTAACGTGTCACTTCTTATGTCTGCATCAAAAATAGACTAAATGGGAACACAGTCTTTAAATCTGGCAGTCATTAAGTCTGAGCATTACCGTATAATAGCACCATTTTTATATGTTGCTTTCTATCTGCTGCAACTTCTGTTGGTTGTGTTAGTCTGTAAATGCCTTTTGAAAACTGTGATCTACACTGTTAAGTTTGTGACGGGTCACATTCAGTCCTAAGCTGTAACACAAAAAAGCATCATTTTCATACTGTGTTTTATATCAAGTATGCAATTTATATCCATCGGACAAAATCCGAGACATCCACCTGCTTTTGACTTAACCTCTGAATTTTAAGCTTATGACTGGTGCATTAGTAAAGGTAATTGAAGCTGTGACTTTAAATTTAATATTATCAGAAATAATTTTCAAATAATAGTAAGAGTCTTACAGTTTAGAGGCAGTTATACCTTTTCTGTAAACTAGTAAGGATGTATTAGCAGTAGGGTGAAGGTATGTCTGATTGTAAAGTGCCCTGTAACGTTTGTTTTTCTTGTCTTTTTTTTCCTGTTTGTTTTTAGCTCGGGAACTGATTTCATCTGATTATTACATCTGGAATTCTGAAGCATCGGCACCTATCATGTACAAAAGTTTATATTACTGATGTGATTGTGAAGTGAATGATTTTTATGTTTAAACAAAATAGTGAATTAAAGTAATACCATGATGCAGTGGAAATAAATTTGATCCAGCGTTCTTTTGTTTGTTTAAAAACGTCTGTTGTGATTAAAAACAAATGAATTCACTTCTCTTAAAAACATCTGTTTGTTTTAGATTGTTTAGTCCTGGATAACAACCTAGAGAAGACAATTTGAATTGTGTTTTTCCTAGCCATTTTTACTTTCCATTCTGACATTAACTGGTACAATATAAGTACCTAGTGATACAGATGATACAGACTGGTCTGTGTGGGCAGGTCTTCTGGGAAGACCTCTAGTTACTTCATTGGTTTTGTGAACCAAGACATGAAAGCTTTCAGTGTCTTACTCCCTTCCTGAAGTTACAAGTATCTGATTACCTTCCTGATTAGCAGGACAGTCTTTTAAAAGCAAGAGTTCTCTTCTTTTCACAAGATTATTTTGTGCACGTATGTACAGAATAGATGAGTCAATAATTTAAAAGGGTCTTAAGGGAGACAGTATGACATGAGCAGTGCTTCTAAAAGGGGAGACAGTACAGGAATCTTTATGGCCTCTGTCAGCAAAAGTGCTGAGTTCCCTTTCATACATGCATGCAAGCTCTAATTAGTAAGGATCCAGAGGTGTAGATGCATTTTTTCAAATCACAAGACACTCTGAGGAGGCAAAAGTAGCTAAGCTTGCTGGAGGTTCCAAAAAACATCACCAAGCCATTTACCTTAGAAAAATAAGCATAAAAGAAAAGGACTCAGTTTACAGAGGCAGACCTCTAATTTTGAGAAGAAAATTGGTATCTGCAGGAACACAGGAAATGGACTTTAAGAGAGTTATCGGGAAATGAGCAAATTCTGAAAGTCTGGTGAAAAACAGAGAGAACCTGGAGAGCAGCACAAAAGAAGAGAAGAATGCCGTCTAATAACCGAGCATGCTGGCTGCTCCTGCTATACCTCTTGTTTAACTGTACGCTGTGAGATAAATAAGATTAATGATTATGTACGGAGAAAAGTTTTAGGCTATAATTTAAAAAATGCTTAGAGTGAGGCAGTAATCTAATTGGTTGGTTAAATGTTCTAAAGGGTGGATTCATTCATGTGAACCATGACATTCAGCTGAAACATGCAAACTTACACGAGAGCACTGTGCTATGACTTGCTTCGCAAAAGTGATGCATCTGTTCTGATTAGCAGACAAAAGTTAATGAATTTGCCCAGAATCCAGCCCCCACTCATTACAGCCATCTGCATGCCTCAACACCACAGTGTCAGTGGTGAAAGAGGTCTTTCTGTTGAAAGGGTGTGGATCGTGTTCTGCATCGTTCAGTGCAGAATTTCAGTATGTGGAGTTTGCTTTCAGCCTACCTGTAAGAAAGATGGGAGCTGTCTTCTGCACTGCAGCACTGTGGAGGAATAGCTTTTCTTCTTCACAGGTGTTCAAAGAGAACTCCCTAAGAAATGCTCTGAAATAATAAAGGGACTGTAAAAATTCTGTGCATTAGACTAAGAGGATCACCTTGCAATTAATAGAAGGAGGGGGAAGGAGGCTTCACAAATTGTGTTCCGTTTCTTTTTCCTCTTGTCCATGTTGCTAATTGTCACACACCATAATCAAATGGTCTTGTGTGACAACCATGAGACACCCATGCTGGTGGAGAGAGGGTCAGCTGAGGCCATTCCCCTGGCCTAGTGGCTGAGCTTGTCGCTGGGGAAGGGCCCATTCTCATGGATCTTCTGTCAAAGAGAAAAAATAAAAACTCACTTCTGGTACAGAGCACTGTTTCTTCTGTGAGAGTTCTTGAAGCACTTATAATTTCATCACTGGGGTAGACTGTGAGATCTACACACACAGCTGTGCACAAAGTTTTTCAAGAACTGGCCATGGAGTTCTCCAGACTTAGTATTGCATTTCAGAGGACTAGAAGAAAACTAACATGCAAATCTTTGAAAAGAATAAACAGATTAATGGAGATAAGTATTGTTTGTCAACCCAACATTATTCTCAAAATTATGGATATAAATAGGGAAAAAATCTAATACAGAACTGCATTAATAAGGTGTACTTGCCATCTCAAAAAAATTGGGGGTTATGTAACTAATGCAAATTAACATTAATTTAAAACAAAAATATAGTACCAAACAAAGTTTTTAGATGAGACTGCACATTTATTTCAGGAAGAGAATTGGTGTAACAGACCTCTGAGAAATTAAAATAATGCAAAATCCATATATAATCTAAAAACTGGCTGACATTTCCAAACACAGTGGCAGTGGGGAACCATCATCAAACATGTTTAGGATCCCAGCTGTGTTATTTAGCACTTAGTGGAAGGTGTGGAAGGAAGCAGAGAATTTGCGTTGATGAAGTTCACAGAGTGTGCGAAGACCAAGACGCAATATTTACTGAATGTGCTGAAACCCTTGTTCAGGATGGTTTGAATGTTTCTGGGGGGAGGAAAACAAACAAATAAATAAATAATAGATGTTCCAGCACAAGTGCAAAAGCATCAATCTGAGAACAAATGCCATTGATACATGGTGAGAGAGAGGAGACCAAGGAGTGTCAAAAAGACCTAGTATGAGGTTTAGATACACATTGCTGAGGCCAGAAGGGCCAATGCAATCACTGAATGTTTAAGGAGGAAAAACACTGGAGTATTTAGCACTGGTGTAGTTGTCACCATTTCTTCGAAAATGTCCAGACTGAAGCTACTGAGAATTGGTGAGCCCTCACCAAGGTCTCCTTTGTTCTCCATGCCCCCACCCATTGGCTCCCCCCAGTAAGACCTGCCTCTCCCTCAAAGTGTGATGTCCAAAGGGATGGGGAGTACCAAGGTGCTGAGGTGAGGAGAGGCACCCCCTTGGGTGTTTTGTGTGCACTCTTCCCCCCTCCAAATCTTGAGCTGTACCAGAAGCAAGACAGGACCAGTAAGTCCCTCTTCCCTTGTCTGGGAACTACGGCTGGACACCAGCTTCCCAGCCCCCTGGGGGCACCCTACCACCTCTGTCACCTCAACCATATCTCCTCACTTACTAGTCATGTCAGTCATGACAAGCCAAAAGCACCACCACTGCCCATGTGTGAGACACCAGTTGTCCCCCTCAAATCCACAGGTCTTGTTCCTCTCACTGCAGAAAGAAATTAGTCTACCTAACATGGCTCAATATTGTCAAATCCATGCTGCCTGTTACTTATCACTACTCGTCTTAGAGGTAATCTGTTGCTTTTCTGTTTCTCTTCCTCCTACCAAGCTACTTGGTGACACCTCCAAGATTGTCTCTGCCAATTCCTCAAGTACTTAGGGGTAAATCCTGTTACTTCAGATAATTTGTAAGCAGCTACTTTTTCTACATACTGCCCAATTTATCCCTTCCCTCCTCTCCATTTATATTCTCTCTTTCAACAGTGTTAATTACTTTGGCCAATTGGCAATGAGTAAACACTGAAAGAACAAAGCATCTACTTGTTCGCGCTAGCCTAGAAATCTGCCACACTTTGTCCTGTTTGTACAAGCCCTGCTGACTTTCAGGTCATAGCACAGCTTGTGAGCAAGCCCGTGTTTGTCCTTCATTACATTTGCCTTCTCCTTCACCACCACCTACCTTTCCCCTCATTCTCTCATCCTCTTTCTTTAGAAAAGACCCATTCCCCTGTCTCTGACTTACTGCCTAGAGGCTCCCACTGTCATTTGGCCCTGTTACTCCTTGTCCCCATGACTGGAGTTCTCCGAGCTTTATTTTACTGACACTATTTCCCACAAATAGTTTTGTGGATCCCAGTCAGGGAAGCGGCACGGGTAGCTGCTATAGCACTGTATGGCTGTCAGTGGGATTCCCACAGAGTCTCCTTGGGTTGTTCCTAAGCTCTGTTCCCATCGTGCCACCCCCAGTTTATTCAGGCGCAGGGCATAGAAAACAGTTTTAAGTCTCAGTCCAACTCCCACTGATATTGATGCTAAAAATTCCTTGGGCACGAAGAAGACACTGTATAGACCCAACGTGGGCTACTTGGCTAGGTGCATCTCCAGGATTATCTAGAATTTTTGCCCTAAGACGCTCCAACCCACTGATTTTTGCAGGAATGGAAAGATGATTCATGCAGGGGAGGAGGATCTGAGAGAAAAATAAATAAATAAATAAATAAAAAGCTTTGTTCTCCTAAAAAATGTGAATTCTCTCACTGAACAGATGGGAAGGAAAGCAACTGGCCCTCTGCCCCCACACCCAGGCCCAGAGGTTCACAGCCTACTGCTGCCCTTCCAGGAGACAGGACACAACAGCGTGTCCCCCAGAGGCTTTCAGGAGAAACCAACATCCTTGGAGCTTGAGTGCTGGTCCCTAAGGAGCTGCACCATGTGTGGGATGCCCGGAGGGATTTGCAGACAAGTCAGTGGGGTCATGGAGAAGCTGGAAAACAGAGGAGCTGTGCAGGTTGGCCTGCTGTCCCCCAAACCTTGCCTTGCCACCCCCAGAGGGGCTCCTGTAGCTCTCCCAAAGGTTTTCTGTCCAAGCTGCACCTGTCGGCATAGATGGCTCATCCTCTATGAATCAAGCCACATGATGATGGGGAAGGCTGAACCCATGCAGAGTTTTTTTCAGGGACTCAGATCCCACAAAGCAATTAAAACCCTGTATTTTAGTGCAAAGGCCTGCTCCTTTCCCTTTTCTGCCTTCATGGAGCATCTTAGAAACCTGGCTGAACTCTAGATAATTTTTTTTTAGTCTGATGCCCTCTGTAGAGACATGTAACAGCAGAGAACTAAACCCAGCCCATTTTTTCCCCTTTGAGATCAGCTGGTTGCACTGCGATGCTTTTGATTTTCTCTAGAAACCTATCTCTTCAGGATCTTTTTTTTTTTTTTTTGAAGTCAAAGTCTGTTTCCCGTTTGGTAGGTGACCTGTTTAATGTTTTCCCTGTGTCTGGGAACTCCTTAGTGTAATTAGCGACCTTTGAACTCCACAACTAATCCCGAGCTATTTTGTATTCCTTACTCATCTTTAAGGCTGGACCTTTCTTTTCTTTTGAGTCCGCTGCCACAATTAAAGAAGAAACAGCTGCATTTCAAAGGGATTCCAATTCCAGAAGCTTAATCGTGATTGACATGTTCTTATTCTAAGCTATAAGAAACTCTAAGAGTCCTTTCTTGGGTTAAAACTTCAATCATTTTCTAAAAAATTATCTCAATATGGATTTTATTCATTTTCTTTGATAACCATTCTTTGCAATTTTTTTAACTTGAAAGATGCTTTGAGTTTGCTGTGAATATGAACTGCGCCCACTGAAAGAATGAATGGTGTCAGCCACATTCTAGATGCAGAAGTGGCTAAATTCCATTTATTGTCAAAATCTGATTATGAAATCTGACGTCCACCATGTAGCTTGTCATCCTTCCATATGCCCAAAAGGTAGGAGAGGTGGAAAAGCTCACAAATGAACCCCAGGGAGGGCTGGAGAGAAAGCATCTTCCAGAAATCAACATTTTAAAGTTTTTTTCCAATTTTTTATAGTGCAGATTAAAAAGCCATTGCCTTACAGCCATGGAAGACCCCTTTGTCTCCCTCCCACTGCAAATGAATTATCCACAAAAAGCCCCAATAAAATGGAGGTAATTCATTTTGTTTATAAACATTGATGCAATTGTACAACAAAAAATGAACAAGGCTGTGGTGGTTGAATCTCTTCTGAGGACTGATCCCAGAAAATTATGGAAGCCTGTTTGGTTCAGTTATTTAATTATACCCACCTCCCTTACATTTGAATTCATTGTGACCTCAGAAAGGCGGGCTTGAAAAAAAAAGGCCTGAAAATCTGTTTGTGTGTGTGTGTTTGTGCAGATGGATAGACGCAGTGGGCACACAGATACGTGGGCTTCACTTATAGCCCCGTGCATAAACCTATACCAAATTATCACGGAGAGCCCCGGGGAAGGCAGCAGGCAAGACGTGTTGTTTCTAAGACAAAGGTCAAATAAAAAAAGGATGTTAATAAACAGCCCTCCGGTTTAAGGGACTTTTTTTAAGGATTACATCTTAAATTCCAACAAATCAGATTTAGGAGTTACTGAAAGTGAAATTGATCCATCCCTCATCCAAACTTTGCAATACTTTCCTGTTCTGACATCATTTAGATAGTTAGCTGCATTATCAGATTAAAAACCATTGTACAGGGCCGCTGAAAGGCAAAGGAGCCAAAAAGCTAAACACTGGATGAATTCCGAACCTTTTAACCTGGCTGAAGTACGCGGGTCCCTGTTATGCAAATACCTTCAATCCTCTGCTAAGTTCAGTGGAAATAATTTTCTTGAATGACAGGTTTATTCAGCAAGGATTCAGTTGGCGATTAATCCCCCTTTGATCTAAGGTATTTCACTTAACGACCAGTTACCTCGTTCTGACAAAGTGCAACTGAGATTAGCGAGATCACTAGAACACGACCAGGGTGTGCGCTTATTCTCCCCAACCTTTCAAAGCGAGGGCCAAGAATGCAATCTATTTTCAGTATTTGAAGATGTGAAGTCCTGTCTCCTGAGTTAGAAAGTCAATTGAATGCCGAATGGGGTTTGTTTCTTACATAACGGGACAAGCGGCTCCTCTCGCTCTTTGGCAATAAGGCTTCAGGACATTGTCTTCAGAAACGCGATATTCCAGCTAGCCGCAATTTTTTGCTACTTGACCTGTCCAGGGCCTTGCTTTGCAACCAGTTTTTCCTTGCGCTTACAAAGCGGCCGTTTTATTTCAGATTAGTGTGTGGCGCATGTAAATGATCTTTCCTTTCTGAAAATCCGATAAGGCACAACATTTCCCTGTTTAATCTGTTCAAATATTGTTCCTTAGGATTCACCTTGTGTTTTGCTAAAAATCCCTTTTCTCCTTCTCCAGCTGCAGCCCTACGAATACAAGGAAAATATATCACAACAGATTACAGAAGTCGTTCACTAAAATCAAATATTTCAAGCCATCTGACATCTGAAGCTAGATTTGTTCTTATTTTTTCTTTTCCATTCACCAATATGCTGTCTTTTGCTGAGTTATTGCATCATTTTGTACAAGCATAAACTACAAATACTGCACAGAGACAGACTTGGAGCAAGGTCCTCAGCTTGTGTTTGTCTGGGTCAGCCAGGATTGGGCACAAAGTTATATTTTCTTATGGCAAGTGGAAGGACAGAACAATATAATTTGTGGGATTTTTTTTTATTATAATTATTATTGTTTTTGTTAAAGCAACTGCCAGGATTTTCACTCTGAGCTGCCTTATTTGAAGAAGGTTGTTGGCATGTAAATATTGTTTGTGTGCCTGAGAGGGGAAAAAAAATATACATTTATTTCCACTTTTAGGACTTTATACATCCTGAGCCATTAGATAGTTTCTTAAATTAATTTCCTGTCAGCAAGGTTTGTTAAAACCAAGCTCCTAAAGACAAACTGTATGTATATTACTGCAGAATTGAAGCTGTATTTGGGATTTCTATGTTCTGCAGGCAACCTGTAAACCATTCTCTAGACACATGGTGTGTATGTTTATTCCCTTATATTAAATACGTCGATTTTTTAAAAAAACACTCTGCACTGGGGGTCCCCCTACCTGGATTTTGTCCCCTCCTCATTTTCCTCCAATTTCTAAGCGTTTCCAAGTGAGACTCCTTGCTCACAACAGCCACAAAATCTCCCCCAAGGCTCATCGGCAGCCCCCATTGCACTTGATCAGGTCAATAATACACAAACTAAGAAGGATTTACACTCTAGACAGTAACAGCTTCTTAAGAGCCATTACAGTGTAGTGGGTTTAGGAAAGAAATCCCTTTTAAGAAATGCCAAAATCTGGAGTAACATGATAGTTTGTAAGACTGCCGAGGGAATGTTTGGGGTGTTTCTGGTAAATATAATATTGCATCTCCTCTTGATTCAGTGAAAATGAAAAGGGAGGGTTTTAAAAGGTTGTATATATTTACCAAAATTACTATATGTACTCCACAAAAAGCCAGAGAGGGAGAGAAAATGAGCTTTGAAAATAAGCCAAAATGTTGTCTGCCCAATGTTATAACAAACACAACACAGTGACCACAAACAATCAAACCAAAAACCCACAAGTCCCATGCTGATCCCTGTACAGCCCCATTGGGGACTGATAATTGATGACTCGATTTAGCTAACGACTGGGTTAAATTATTTAGGAAGATTGGGTTGGATTTATACAAGATATAGAAAATGCATCACTCGTGTTTAAGCTCAAAGAAAAATGTGGAGAGGATGAGCTTTCTTTGCAGTTTTTGTGTGTGTCTGTATTCTTGTAAATACATTATGTATGTAAGTATGTAGTGTGTACATATATAATTATATAGCAAAAATAAGGTGAGAAATATCTAAGACAAAATACCTGAAGGGCATTAATCAGTTTCATTTTTTTTTTTTTTTTTTTTTTTCCCAAGTAAAGCAATAACAAACTTTCATCATATGGTATAGGATATATGATACAGAATCTGTCCCAGTTACATTAAAATCTACTTCCTAATTAAGGACAATAATCTATTGCTTAATTTCTTAATAAATGTAATTCATTCACAAAACAGAAGTTATAGTCACCATCCCTACTGTGCAGCTATTCTCTCTTCTCAGCCCTTAAGAGTATTTCTAGAGCACAAAGCCTTAAAATACCTTCCACTGCACAGACCGCTGCTCTGTGAGCCATGTGCACAATAGGTCAACCTCCTAATGTCAATAAAGGGTAGAAATATACGGAAAAAAAAAAAAAAAAAAAAA
>NC_048897.1:49899584-49907804 GCF_011077185.1 Oxyura jamaicensis | reverse complement strand
AAAAAAAAAAAAAAAAAAAAAAAAAAAAAAAAAAAAAAAAGGAAGAACTTTCGTTGCTTGAGAAACGCCGCAGTTTTGATGGGCAAGGCTCCTATTCTTCAAAGGCCTTTTCTGCCCCCCGGTGGTGATGCCAAACCACTGCTACAGCTGAAAAAAAAAAAAAAAAGAAAAAAAAAAAAAAAAAAAAAAACCCTGCAAGAAGGGAACTTTTCTTAGCGGTCATTTATTTGTCTTGCTTTGTGCCTGTCGTGCTGGTTAGCCAGCAGGTCATTGGTTCGCGGGCATATTTTGGCATGAGAATTGCAAAATCCATCTCTCTGTTGCCTTGGGTCCAGATGTTCCTTGGAGTCTGGCTACGGGGTAGATTATTTGGGGGGATGGAGAAGGGTTGGGAATGACTTTGTGACCAAAGCTTAGCCATTGCAAAGAGTGAGTTTCATTCTCAACTTAATGCTGCAGTAGCTCCAGTCCCCTCCGAGCCCAGAGCAGACGTCCTCACCTGGGGACACAGCAGCTCTCTGCCATGGTCCAGGTGAGCTGGTCCATGGTGCTGGTAAGGCTCTGATGACTATGACAAGGTTGTGCAAAAGGCACTTTTGAAATGCACTCAGGGTTATATTCTCAAATCGCCATGAAATCACTTTACCACTAGCAGGGCTTCTCCAAGGTTTCTCCCAGATTTCGGGTGCCACACCAGCAAGACTCGGGATGTGCCTTTCACCCCTAAACCCTATTAAAATGCAACAGCAACCACAAACTATGATTTCATTTCTATTTATCTATTTTCTGATGGAAGCATGTCTGTAATTAACCCTGAGCTTAACTGGAAGTCAGCAGGCTTTGCTGCAGCAGCAGGCACGAGGTCAGAATCCAGTTGGTATCACAATATTTCTTGATACCAGCAGGTGAGCTGAGACCGCAGACTGAGCAATTAGAAAAACAACACTTCTTGTTGCTAAAACAGACACGTTGGCCCTCAAGTCCGAGAGAGACAAGCCACATGAAGCGACATGAACCCATTCGTACAGAATCACGTCTCAAATCACCGTGGTTTCAATCCTTTCCCCAGCTCACTGCTTGTGCTCCTCAATTTCTCTTGTGTTCGCCTGAAGGACAGGCTGGAGAACGATTGCTACAGCCCGGTGTCCCAGCTTACGGGAGCTGCATTGTCAGACCAATTTGGGAAGCGAATCGAAGCTATCATCGGGGGAATAAGTCATCTCCAAACATTTCTTCACCTTCTCACCAGGTGCACGTATCTATTTCTGCAGCCGAAGGGAGCTGGTTTTCTACATGAAACTGTAGATCCGCAGGCAAGCTCCTGGTGGCACTTCTTAATTCAATTAACTTACTCATTGGAACTACCGGGGAAACTAAATATGAGGAGAACAAGAGGAGAGGCTGGGCCAAATTAATAGAGTGAGATCCTTTTACAGGCTCGCCCGCAATCCTGATCAGCAGCCCTGAAAAGCAAATTGGAACAAGCAAATTGCTGTTGAAAAATTCTTTCAGCACTCTGCCGTTGCCACTCAGCCGGTCATTGCTGGGAGTCAGAGGTTGAAAAATCCCAGTTCGGTGCTAACAATAGGGGCATTATTATGACAAACATTTACATTTTATTTATTGAAGTGCTGGAGATTGATTAGCCTCATCTTCAACAGCTCTGGCCAGACTGCCCCGTTCGGACTAGCGGAAACAAGCAGTTTATTGTGGGGGGAAAAAATTGCATTTCCCACTCCCAGCCTAATGAAAGGAAATTCGGTTTTTGAAGATTACACTCAGGAGAAAGCTTTCTTCCCCCAGGACTCATTCTTTTAAGGAAAAGTGCGGTGCGGGGGATTTTTCCTGATTCCAAATCAAGTTCCCTTGAAAATAATGTCATTTTATGTATATGGCTGCCTTGATGTGTGCTTTATGCAACAGTCCTGCTGATTTCCTACATGGAGTCCAGGGTACACAGCAAACAATCAGTTCAAAGTGTCCAATCAAAGCTTTATACAGATGCAAACTAGTGTGTGGGTATTGTTTAAGTGGTTGTGTAATTGAATATAGTGATCAAATATGCATGGGATATTCGTTAGCTTGTAAAAAGAATAATTGCATGTTCATAGCTGCAATTTCCATTGAACCTTTTGACTTTAAATAAGCAGTGGAGAGGGAGAGGGAGGGGAAGCTGAGCTGGGGGAGCAAAGACAAGTAGTAAATTTTATGCACATCATCAAGCCTCCTGCCTCAGCTCTACGTCCCAGATTTTGCTTTATAGATAATAAAGCATAAATGCATCTGCAGAATAAAATGTTGGGGGGGAAAAAAATAGGGAAACTTGCCCAGTTAAAGCCCAACTGAGTGGTTTCAACTGGAAGAATAATTACAGCGATTAAGCGCAGTAGTTTCTCTCCCTCGTGGCAATGCTGGCGCTGGTGTAGCGGTGCCCACGCCAGGGTTCACGTTTCTGGGTAGGGCTCTGGCTTTGGATGTCCAAGCAGGGGGCACCACCACCCAACAAGCCCGGGCACTGCTGCTAGAGAGGTACAAGACCCTTTGCCACCTTCTTTTTTGGTTTTTGTTTGATGGGGCTCGCAGCAGAAGGCTGTAATGGTTTTTGCAGTAAGAGCTTCAAAGCTGTCTGTCCTTGTCAATTATTTGGGAAAGCTAAGCCCCAAATCCTCTTCAGCTCTTCTGCAGCTCATGCCTGCTGGCCCACAGACAGGAGCCAAGGGAGCTCTTACTCACAGAAAGAGACGCTTTTCTATTGTGTTGTTATTGTCACTTCTCGTTGACATCTGGGGGCAGCATAAAACGAAAGTCCAGCGAATGCAGCACCCAGTCCCTGCTCCTTGGGTCAGGTGCCCACAAGGAGGTTTTGCTTCATCTTCCTTCTGATGGCCCCAAACTGGCACACGGCACCCTGTCTGTGACTGCCCTCCACTGTTCCCTAATTCCCTTTAGTGTCTGGGTGATGCCCTTGCCCCAAGGCAAGGACCACTTTCGTTCTTTGTCTTGCACAGTGCTACCAGCAGGCTCCAAACAAGCACAACCAAAACAACTTGCTCACGCTGAAAATCCACAGGTGTTCCTGCCAGTGTGCATCTCAATTGTATTATACACCGAAACTTGGAGCACCATCATACCCTGAGGAAGGGTGCAAAGGAGAGGCATCCACTGCATTTTTTTTTTGCAAAAGCATGACCAGATATGGAAGGGATCGCTTCATCCATTTTATCTGGGAATAGCAATAAATCTGTATTTGTCCCTGGAGAATGGGTGTTGGATACCTTAATGCACCTTAGCAGTGTGAGTGGTTGGACTACTGGCACCTGGTCCAAACAGCAAAATCACTGTATTAAACTCTTTGCACACTTGTAATTCCAGTGCCTTTATTTAAAGACTTCAATATTTTCTATCGTTTTTGTTTCAACTTATTTTTAGCCTTTCTTTCACCCTCAAATGTATTGAAGCTGACATAATTATCGCCCTGCCTTCCCCAAAGGCATGTATTTACCTACTTGTTAAAAGGCTTTTTCCATGCTGCCACGCTGTTGCTGTGACAAGATGACTTTGAAGGCACAGTAGGTAAAATAATATTGTATATTGCACAGCAACCCCAACAACGAAATGTTAATTTAACCAATAAAGTAACCACATCGTAATTATAATAATCATTATTCCTTATCTCTTAACAGGGCTAAAAGTGGAGTTCGCATTTGCCATGTAGTGCTTGTCAGCTCTGAAATTACTACACAAATCACTCAGAGCACGGAAGGTTTTAGCCCCGCCATTTCTAACTCATTGGAAATTCAGGAAGGGTTCTCCCAAGGAGACCAACGTGGTCTCATAGCCATCATCTTCCTCCTCCAGCTCCCTCCAGCTCCAGCGATCCATCTTGATATGATTTTCCTTGTCAATGAACGGGATCTTCTTGGGTAGAAGGGTGGATATTTGAGGTTTTTCCACTTTAGGACTTCTCCAGCTGCTGTTAATGCTCCACAGCAATGGAGCTCAAGCAAAAGAGCCATCTCTAAAGCAACCAGCTTCAAAGCATTAGCCCTGAGGAACAGGTGAAGGGCAAGACCACTGCCAACAGAGCAAGAGGAGCCCTCAGTGTGGCCAAGCCTGGTTTCAGAGGCTGGACCTACACTTCCCTGGGTGCCGGGCTGTGCTGGGCATGGCCATCCACATCATCAAGATGGGACCAAACTTGGGCAACACATGGCTCCCATGTCTTTTACATGTTTGCATCTTCTTTCCATCAAAACTGAGGCTCGAAAGCAGCTGTGCCCGTGCAGGTCTCACTCTGGCAGCAAGTCATCCAGGAGGTGTGCCAGGACATGCTCTGTGATCAGGTAATTTGAAATCAGCCATGGGATTTAGCTATCATTCGTTTGCGCTCCTAAACCTCTCTGCTGGCTTTGGATGTCCTGTCCAAAGGCTTGTTCCCAGCGTCTCACACATGCATGGATGCCAAGCTTTAGAAAATATAGTGAGTCTGTAGGAAAGATGGACATTTAGGAAGGCAGGGAGCATACAGGAAGGGAGAGAGATGGAGAGACTCGTGTCTGTAGGCATGGCAAAGAGATATGACAATGCTGCAAAAACTGTGCTTGCCCTTTGGCTTAGCAGCAAGTTAGAAAAACTGTGGTTCAGTGTAGCTTGAGGGAGGATGATCTAAAGCTGTGCAAGGAAATTAGCATGTCCTAATCCATGGCTGCTCCCCAAACCAGCGAGGAGGAAGCCCTCTCAGGGTGGTTATCTCAGCCTCAGCACGAGGGAGTCTGGCACTGCTGGTCCCACCGTGCTGAGGTCCCACCAACAGGGTGGCTGTTGTCCCCCCAGGGACCCGTAGGTGCTCCCAGGTAGGTTCCTGCTTCACCTGTGTCCATGGCACAGGGGCTTTATGAGGACTGTTACGTTATGGGATGAGCAGCAGGGAGATACGGCAGCACCACAAGCCTGTGTGAGGCCCAAAAAGAGGTTTTTTCCTTCTCACATTTTATGGGGTGTGGAAATAAAGCCAACCCACATTACAGGACAAATCTCCCTGCCAGATGCCAATCTGGCTCCCAGCTGTGATCCTCAAGCCAACATTAACTTGTCACAGAGACAACAACAGAAACGAAAAATGGAGCTGGGTTCATCTTCGCTGTGAAGAGAGGGCCTGGGTCCACACGAGCGTAGGTTTTGAGTTTTGCTCCAGGATTTTTGATGTGAAAATTGATCTTTGACTTCACAACCCTCCTTAGGAGTTACCATTAAAAGTCAATACACCTAACATTTGTTCTAGGCGGGTTTTCAGGGTGTGCTGACCAAATCACCCTGCATGAAAAGAAGCAGCTCTTGGTGCGAGTAGCATCTGTTATAAACCAGGGCTCAAGCTGTCCTTTTGCACTAACAGCCTGTGTGAATCCAGCAGGGTATCTCCTGTATTTCCTGTGGTTACTTCCAGAGCTGGTATTTCTTCTTTTTTCTCCTCTGGGGATATCGCAGGGGCTGGACACCAGAAGATTGTTCACATCCTCTGCTCCAGCTAATGAGGCAACGTACCAGTAACTCCTTCCTCCGCATTAAAAGCGAGGGGGTTAAGCCATCTCCGCACGCCTTCTCGTCACCCCAGCGCTCCCAAGAGCATTTAACACCAGATCCCCGACACGCACGGCATTTCGCAGGTCCCAGTGGTGAGAAACGTTCATTGTCACCGGCAAATGCCACGTTGTACATTCTGGGAGCTAATGGTGAGAAAATCTAAGTGGGCCTCTTTTTAATTTTCTCATCGGGTTGGAGGCATGTACATCATAGGGGTTAATTGTCAGAAACTTTAATTGTTACCCTATGACTCCTGCTTCCCTTGTGTGTTAGTGGCACGCAGTCGGGGCTAATAGTGAGAAAATTTGACTGTAGCTCTACCACACTCTCTTCATTAGGCTAATGGAACATTTTCCTCTCATTTTCTCCCTAGGGTAGCTGTAGGAGTGCTACCTTATAATTGTTGCTCTTACTGTAATTGGCAGTAGTAGGAGTATGTATAATCTCATTGTCTTTCCTGTGCGGCGGTAGATTTATTTATGCCCTATTGACAATTCCCACCCAGCAGCTGCAGCGCAGTGAGTGTTGCATTAGCCTTTCCCCCCAGCAAAGCGAGGACTACGCAAAGGCTGTTATTATCCGGAAAGAACATGAACCAAAGATGTCCCACGGGACCAAAGATCAACTTCAGTAACTGCAGACAAAGGTGCTGCTGACCCCAGAGACGCATAGGTGCTGTTGCTGGGATGGACATGGTTTCTGGTATGCCTCACCTCGCCAGGGATGCTCAAATGCTTATACTCACCTGCAGGGTTGTGCCAGAGATGAGCGAGCAGAGTGTGTAAGTGACGGGTATGTTGTGGCCCCGTGCAGCAAAGCACAGAAAGAAGGGCTTCATTTTCAGTTCCTGCTTTGGGATTTTGGGCCAGGCCCTGGACCACAATGCTGCACTGTGTTACAGCAGCCCCTGTTTTATAGGACTGTGTAACAGGTACTACAGTGGAGCAAATAAATAGAGGTAAGTAGTGGTGTAATTCAATGTAGGCTCAGGGCACAAAGCTCATGCAGAGCCCCTTCACCACCTGTTTTTCAGTGGGTACAGCGATGCTCTTTTTGCACCTCTCACCGTCAAGGCTAAGGCAATCAAAGCAAGGTCTGGAAAATCCCTGTGTCGCCAAAATAAAATGCACTGGAAGTACATGAAAAGCAAATCTCTCTCCTCCACACTTTTCACTTTATTTATTTATTTTCCTTCCTCTCTCTTTTTTTAAAAAAGAAAAAAAAAGAAGCAGAGTACAACAAAAAAAAAAAAAAAAGAGAGAGAGAGAGAGAAAGAAAGAAAAGAATAATACTGACCTAGATTCATTGGCAAATCAGCAATTAAAGAAAGCAAGGGGAGCAAATGAGATATTTGCACCCTGCTTCTGCATTTACCCTTATGGCAAAGGTCCTGCTCACCTTCACACTGCCCAGCCAGGTCTATCTTTGCTCCCAGCTCTTTCCAGCCTGGGAAAAGCAGGTCTAGAGAAGGTTGAAGGCATCTCTTATAAGGCAGGATGCTCTCTCATGCAGGCATTTGCCAGCTACACCCCAGAACTTGACCAGGTAATGAGCTCTGCCATTCACCACACTGCATGCAGGGCTATTTTGGGAGCCAAACCACCTTTTCCCCATCACTGAAATGCTCTCAGCTCGGAGGGGCTGTCTCAGGGATGAGCCACAACACCAGCCATGACATCTTCAGCACCGTTCCCCTGCAGCAACAGCAGAGGAGGAAAAGGGAGAAATCAGAACAGGGCCTGGCACTCAGCCACCCCAACCATGCACCAAGCTTGCTGAGTATGGGATTTTCAATGGCAGCCTCATAAATCTGGGGTGCCGTTGGAAGAAAGAGAGGCTGCCCCTTTGCAGGCAGAGCTGCAGGAGATGTCTGGGGGCTCAGCCCCATCCTGGCATTAACACAGTGGGAAACCAAAGCGCGCAGGAGTTTTGCAGGAGCGAGAGCCTGGGCTGTCCCACGTGAGCAGGAGCCATGGGGCCCCAGGGAGTCGTACCCTGAAAATGAGGTTTGTAAAGAACAACTGGCACATGGCTCTAGGAGGATACTTTGCTTGCACAGGAGAGAAAAACTGTCCTTATCAGCACAGGATCAGCCCCCACAAACACCAGCACATAGGTATTGATGGACAGAATGGATTTTCAGAGTCAGAAGTGTGGTTTTGCTTATCTTTCACTGCACACAGAAGTGTTTATTAAGACAAAGTGGGTTAGACATTTGTGCTATAAGAGCACAATCTATGTAAAAGACCTTGGGAGGTGTTCGTTGTGCTCCCCGCTCCTGAGATTAATTCGTCTTTTTACAAAACTCTTGACAGAGCCAAATCTTCCCAACAGATGCAGTAGCAAACACTCCACTAACTTCAATGAGGCCAAGATTTCAGCATCATGCACTGGTGTGTACAGGGACTATTTCAGTGGGTCCATGCAAGGAAATACTCTGGAAAGTGTGGATGAAAGAAAAGAAAGAAAAACAAAAGAAACAAAAGAAATAAGAAAGAGAAAGAAGGAAAGAAAGGAGGAAATAAAGAAGGAAAGAAGAAGGAAAGAAGGAAAGAAGAAGGAAAGGAAAGGAAAGGAAAGGAAAGGAAAGGAAAGGAAAGGAAAGGAAAGGAAAGGAAAGGAAAGGAAAGGAAAGGAAAG